>NC_057801.1:586259076-586267224 GCF_018294505.1 Triticum aestivum | reverse complement strand
CCGCCGCCGCAGCCGAGCGCCGCCGCCGCTTGCCGCGCTGCCGCCGAGCCCCGCCGCCCCGCCGCCCAACCCCGCCTCGCCGGAGCCACCTCGCCAGTTTTTGTTAAAACCATTCGGTTTTTCTTTAGAAACCCTAGTTTGGTTTTTTTAGATTCGGTTTGCCGGTTTTCTCGGTTCGTTTATTTAGCGGACGTTCGTCCGTACGTTCGTCTAACGAACAGTTTTTCTTCCGTTAGTTACAGATAACGAACGCTCGTTCATTAGCCTGTTCGTCAGTTTTCTTTTATCGAATTTATCTGCGATTATTTTCAGTTGTGATTCCTAATCCGATCTTAGATTATGTTTTACTTCACGCTCGTTAGTCGGAATCAGGTGATTCAAACGCCTAGAGTTTCGTCTCGAGACCCTCTTTCTGTTTAATCAACTTAAACAAGGTTTTGATACTGTAAAATTTGGCCTTAGTTCAGATTAGTAAACGGATCTTGTTTCTTTCGCCGTTTGAGTTTCGTTGCTCCGTTTGATTTGATTCTTTTTGCAAACCGGAGTTCTTAAGTTGAAATTTTTGGTCAATCGTTTTTGTTTGAAGTTTTGCCCATGCTTATTTGCTAGTTGCTTATGTATGTTATTGTTTGTTTGCGATACAATTCCCAGAGTGCGAAGCGTGTTACTACGAGTCTCTAGGATTCACGGATCGTCAGCAAGGCAAGTAACACATTGATCATACTCTTTCCATACCCAGTTTTTATTGCATTAGTTCAATCCTCAAACATTGCATGATTAGGATGTCTTTAACTTGAGGGCGTTGGGAAGTAGTTGCTGAGGTAGAACCTATTGCCCTGTTTATTATCAAACCCTTGGGAGTTACTTCTACATTTGCTTATTATGCCAAGCTATGCTAGTAGACGTGGATTGGGTGAGTGTATCCATGACAGATGTGAGATTGTTAATTAATGGTTTACTTAAGGTGGCAAATACACATCTGGGTGGATTGAGGCACCTGGGGAACCCAGTGTTGTCTATTTTATTTTTGGAATCCCGGGGTACCCGTGTGATCTTCCTATGGACCGCCACCCAGGCTCAAAGGGAACTGATATGATTCATGCTAGAAACTTCCGTGTGCAGCCACAAGCTATTATGGGCTCTAACATAGTTGAGTAAGTTACGTGAAACTCTTGAAGAGATAGATCAGCAGGTAGTTGGTTTTGTAGGTTTGGTATGGTCTACCCGGAGTAGAGAGTTAATGTTTGTGAAGGGCTATGTCTCGGTCATCCGTTTCTCAAACACCATGCAGTGTGAGAAATCCAACAGAAAGCGATCGAGTCTTGTGGGGAAAAGTGCGCAAACCTCTGCAGAGTGTACAATCTAATCATGGTTAGCCGTGTCCCCAGTTATGGACAATTCTTGAGTATCTAGTACTTGGGTTATCACATGTATGTCATCACTCATAATTAATATTGTTGGGTTGTTAATTACTTTAATTTGGGATTGAGTTGGGGTTATACCTTCTCAATGTTTCAACCACCATGATAGTTAAATTAAAATTTATTCCTTTGTTGTAGGAAAAAAATTTGCTTTTCACAAAATTATAACCATAGAGCTTTCCACCAGCCATATATGCATGTAGTGATAGCATTATTCTGTTCTTGCTCTACTGTATTATATTGCTAGCATATTCCATGTGCTGACCCGTTTTCGGGCTGCAACGTATTATGTTGCAGACTTCTCAGACGAGGAGTAAGGTTCGTTAGGTCGTTGCCGTGCAGCTCAGCTATGCCGTTGGAGTTGATGGACTCACTTTATCTTCCAAGCCTTCCGCTGTTATCGCATTAGATGGCCTTAAGCCATACTATTGTAATAAGTTCTCTTTTGAGACATTCGTTGTAATAAGTGTGTGATTGCTACTCTGTTATAAAACCTTCGAGTACTGTGCGGGTCAGCATTACTGATCCAAGGATGACACTGAGGCACAGAGACTTGACCGTTTGAGGCCGGGTCGCTACAAGATGGTATCAGAGGACACGCTGAGTGTAGGACACGACCGCTAAGATAAACCATAGGTCACTCCTCTCTACTCATTTCTGACTCCTCTTCTTTTCCACTCTTTAGGATGCCGGAGATGAAGAACAAGTTCGCGCAACCGGATGAGGATACACCTTTTGGACGCAACTTGAAGGAAGTCACTAGGTACTTGAACATTGGAATACCAAGTTTCACCGGGACGTACAACGCCACCTTACTAGAGGAAGAGCGCTGGATGATTCAAGTACAAGTTCCAAGAAGGACGTTCTCGCCAACTTCTAAACCCATAAAATTTTCTTTCGATGCACCAACCTAGAGTCTAGGCAAGAGCAGTGCAGCCCACATTACCATAGGACGCATTGGAGAAGTCTACAACCGGGAGCTCAAGGACACTGCCTATCAAATATGTGGGCGCCGAGATGAGCAATGGGAGATGATCAGCACCAGGAAGGATAGATCCGTTGCAGATTTTATCCAGGAGCTAAACCAGCACATTCGACGCCAGGAGAACCAGATGTGCGCCGACATGATGGAATTAAAGAAGGCGAAGACTAGGATCATCGAGCTGGAGGAAGAACTCAAGTTCACACGCGATGGATATGAGGAGAAAATCAAGACACTACTGGACAAGAACGACGACCTGGTTAAGAAGATCGAAATATTCATGGGAGCACCAGCACCGGGAGACGAAGATGACGACCCCACTTGCCCGGACCACTACATCATCATTGACGACACCGATTCTGATCCCAGTGATTATGAAGATGATGCTGGAGCAGACATCATGGAGTCTTCCACCGATCAAAATTTCTAGATGACCACCATATATTAATAGTATTCCCCCATGTATTTAGTAATAGCAGTTGAGCACTTTTGCGATATTCCTAGACCGTTGTATGCCCTTGCTTGATTGATTGAGTGAAATGATTGTGTTTGTCTCATGTGCATGTGGGTAGTGCTTTCTCACTAGACCTTTTTCTATTCTAATCTCTTCCATCTAAACCCCTTAGATGCCTCCGAGATGTGACACCGGTTTTGCTTTCCCACCGGAGCTCACCCAGTTGATCCAGCAGCAGAATGCCTTGATGCAATTGTTAGTTCAGAACCAAGGCAACAACAACAACAACAACCTGCCACCAGTGGACAACCTAGCCCATTTTCTCAGGTTACAGCCGCCGGTGTTTTCCAGTAGCACCGAGCCAATAGTTGCTGATGATTGGCTACGCCGTATTGGAATGGAGTTGACAACCGCAGGATGCACAGATGCGGAGAAGGTGCGTTTTGCCGCCCACCAACTGGATGGACCTGCAGCAGCATGGTGGGAGAATTTCACAGCCACCTATCCTATCGACACTGTCACATGGGCTCAGTTTCAGCAGGCTTTTCGTACTGCCCATGTTTCCACTAGAGCTATGTAGATGAAGAAGCGGGAGTTTCACAATTTACGCCAGGGGAATCGCACTGTAGGCCAGTACGTGGATGATTTTAGCAAGTTATCACGCTATGCCCCTGATGATGTGGCCACAGATGCCGCGAAGCAGGAGAAGTTTATGGAAGGGTTGAATGATGAGATGAGTATGCAGTTGATGGTGGGAGCCTTCAACAACTACCATGAGTTGGTAGATAAGGCTCTCATGATTGAAGGGAAGCAGCAGCAGATTGAGAGCTGTAAGAGGAAGTATGGACAAGGGAAGTATAACTCAGGAGCTCAGCAGAAGCCTCGCTTAACCCCAAATTCGGGAGGACTTGTTCATAACCATGGAGGCCACACCCACACTGGAGGAGGACCGCATAACCACAACGGTGGTAAGAATGGAAATGGGAACGGAGCTAACAACAATCAAAATTGCTCCAATCCAGCCACACCCGCCAAAAGAGACCTAAGTCAAGTTACTTGCTTTAAATGCGGGAAGACTGGGCACTATGCCAATGATTGCCTTGAAGGAAGGAATGGAACCGGAAACGGGAGCGGCAGGAAGAAGCCTAATCCATTCAACAAAGGACAAGTGAACCACATTAACGTGGAGGAGGTTGAAGAGCAGCCGGACGTGGTAATAGGTAAGTTTTTGATTAAGTCATTTACCGCTCTTATTCTTTTCGACACTGGTGCATCACATTCATACATATCAAGGGGATTCGTGGACAAGTTTAACCTACCAACCCAAACCATGAGGACCCCTCTTTTAGTGAGCTCACCTGGAGCAGAGTATATGGCTAGCCGATGGTGCAACCAGATACCCCTAACCATTGGGACACATGCATTTCCGTCTGACCTAATTATCTTGGAATCACAAGGATTGGATGTGATATTTGGTATGGATTGGATGTCAAAGTATGGAGGAAGTATCGACTGTGCTAGTAAGTCAATTTATCTCACCACCCCGGTGGGAAAAAGGATTAAGTACGTATCGAGGCATGTGCCTAGGAGGACTCAAGTAAATGCCCTCACAGGAGTTGTGCAGGAGGAAGTGCCTATAGTAAAGGATTACCCGGATGTTTTTCTAGAAGAGTTACCAGGCATGCCACCGGATCGAGACATTGAATTTCTGATAGAGCTATTGCCAGAAACAGGGCCAATATCCAAGAGACCCTATCGGATGACCGCAAATGATCTGGAGGAAATTAAGAAACAGATCAAGGAGTTGTTGGAGAAAGGTTATATTCGAAGGAGTTCATCGCCTTGGGGAGCCCCAGTACTTCTGGTCGAGAAGAAGGATAAATCCCTGAGGATGGTTGTTGATTATCAGGCCTTGAACGAAGTAACAATTAAGAACAAGTATCCACTACCGATGATCAATGATCTGTTTGATCAGCTGCAAGGAGCCAAGGTGTTTTCGAAGATTGATCTACGATCAGGATACCATCAGTTGAAGATCTGAGAGAAGGATATACCAAAGACATCGTTCACTATGCGGTATGGATTATACGAGTATACGGTCATGTCGTTTGGACTGACAAACGCCCCTGCCCATTTCATGAGTATGATGAACAAAGTGTTCATGGAGTATTTGGACAAATTTGTTGTGGTGTTTATCAATGATATTATGGTATACTCGAAGAATGAAGAGGAGCACAAGGAGCATTTACGATTAGTTCTCGAGAAACTCAGAGAACACCAGTTATACGCCAAGTTCAGCAAGTGTGAATTTTGGTTGAAGGAAGTTGGATTTCTTGGGCATGTTATATCGGGAGAAGGTATAGCAGTAGACCCCAGTAAAGTTCAGTCGGTCACTGAATGGTTGGCACCCACTTCAGTTGGAGAGATCCGCAGTTTCCTTGGACTCGCGGGATATTATCGGAGATTCATTGAGAATTTTTCCAAGTTGGCAAAGCCAATGACCGAACTACTGAAAAAGGATACCAAGTTTAAATGGACAGAAGATTGCAAGGCAAGTTTTCAGGAGTTGAAGAAACGTTTGACTACAGCCCAAGTGCTAACACTGCCAGATATACATAAGGAGTTTCAAGTGTATTGCGACACCTCACGATTGGGACTGGGATGTGTGCTTATGTAGGACGGAAAAGTTGTTTCGTATGCCTCACGACAACTGAAACCCCACGAGTTGAACTATGCCATGCATGATTTGGAGTTAGCAGCCGTAGTGCATGCATTAAAGACTTGGAGACATTACCTTATTGGAAACTGTTGTGACGTGTACACGGATCATAAGAGTTTGAAGTATATTTTCACCCAAAAGGAGCTGAACCTTAGACAGAGGAGATGGTTGGAACTTATAAAGGATTACGATATGAAGCTACACTACCATCCAGGAAAGGCCAATGTTGTAGCAGACGCGTTGAGCCGGAAGAGTTATGCCAATATACTTGAAAGTAAGGGATTGCCAAAGGAGTTAGCCGAGGATATCATGGAACTTCGATTGGAGATTGTTCCAAGAGGTTTCGTTGCAACAATGGAGGTTCAGTCGACCTTGTTGAACAAAATTCGAGAAGCTCAGAAGGAGGACAAAGAGATTGTCGAGATAAAGGAAAAGATGAGCCAAGGAAAGGCCAAAGGTTTTCGCGAGGATGAGCACGATACCTTATGGTTTGAGGACCGAGTTTATGGACCCAATAACCCAAAGATCAGGAAGTTAATACTTCAGGAGGCTCATGACTCACCATACTCGATACACCCCGGAAACACCAAGATATATTTAGATTTGAAGGAACATTTCTGGTGGACTGGTATGAAGAAGGATATTGCGGAGTATGTAGCCGTATGTGATGTATGTCAGAGAGTGAAGGCAGAGCATCAGAAGCCAGCAGGACTGTTACAGCCTATGCCGATACCCGAATGGAAGTGGGATAAACTTGGCATGGACTTTATCACCGGACTACCCAGGACCAAAGCAGGATATGACTCAATATGGGTAGTAGTGGATCGTTTGACTAAAGTGGCTCACTTTATCCCAGTGAAAACCACTTATACAAGTGCAAAGTTGGCCAAGATATATATGTCTAGGATCGTATGTCTGCATGGAGTCCCGAGGAGCATCGTATCAGATAGAGGGACACAGTTTACTTCAAAGTTTTGGCATCAGTTACACTAGACCTTGGGTACGAGATTGGAGTTCAGTACATCATTCCACCCGCAGACAGATGGACAAACCGAGAGAGTCAACCAGATACTGGAGGATATGTTGAGAGCTTGTGCACTAGATTATGGGTCTAGTTGGGATGCCAATTTGCCTTATGCAGAGTTCTCATACAACAATAGCTACCAAGCCAGTTTGAAGATGGCACCATTCGAAGCTCTGTATGGACGCAGATGCAGAACACCGTTGATGTGGGATGAGGTAGGAGACCGACAACTGTTTGGAGCAGACTTGATCAAAGAGTCTAAGGAGAAGGTTAAGTTGATTCGGGATAGACTGAAGGTAGCTCAGTCCAAGCAGAAGAGTTATGCAGACTCGAAATGCAAGGAGGTAACTTATGAAATTGGAGATAGAGCATATCTGCGAGTATCACCCTTGCGAGGAGTGAAACGTTTTGGAGTTAAGGGAAAATTAGCCCCGAGATTTTTAGGACCGTATCGTGTTTTGGAACGGATGGGAGAAGTTTCCTACAAGCTAGAATTACCTGAAGGACTGTCAGGAGTTCACGATGTGTTCCACGTCTCACAGCTGAAGAAGTGTCATGCTGAGATGGCCGATATACCGTTAAGAGATACAGTACCCTTGGAGGCAATTCAGCTAGACAATGATTTGACTTATGAGGAGAAGCCAGTGAAGATTCTTGAGTTTGCCAGCCGAGTAACTCGCAGCAAGGTTATCAAGTTTTGCAAAGTTCAGTTGAGCCACCACACCGAGGATGAAGCCACCTAGGAACGAGAGGAAGATTTGCTGAAGGACCACCCGCACCTATTTTCTGACCAACCCGAATCTCGAGGGCGAGATTCATCTTAAGGGGGGTAGGTTTGTAACATCCCAAATTTTCAATTTGGAATGTTATAGATAGATCATCCATGCATATCATATTTTAATTGAATTTCCGCTCCGAAATCCTCGAAATCCTAAGCAACTCAAGGAACCTCGGAGAGAGTTGGGGATTTTCCGATTTTCATATTTGATTTTCTATCAAATAGCGAAACGAGGATTTTTGATTTTAATTATTTTTCTCTCCGAAAAATATTTCTTATAAAAAAATAAATGAGAGGAGATAATATGACTTCTCCAAAACAATTGAAATATTGGAGGAAAAATGTTAAAATCATTTGTTGGATTTTATTTGAGTTTATTTGGATTTTATTTGCATTAGAAAAATATGCACGTTATTAAAATTGCATTTTAGGGCCAAGAAAATGTTCATCTCGTTTAAAATATTTTATTAGGCGGTGAAAATTTGTTTTGGCATTTTTAGGTTTTTATTTTATTTTCTAGGATTTGATTTCTGTCGGTGAAATTATTATTTTTTTTTTAAAAGAAAAAACTTCCCTGCGCCCGGCTGGGCCTAAGGCCCAGTCGAGCCAGGCCGGCCCAGCCGCCGCCACCCCCGCGCGCGCGCCCTCCCCTCCGCCGCTCGGACCGGAGTCTGAGCCGGACTCCGCCTCCGTCGCGCCTTGCCCCCTCCTTCAAGTCGCCGCCCCCGCCCCCTTTATATACACCGCCACCCCCGCCCCAAACCGCCACC
>NC_057801.1:586256507-586258694 GCF_018294505.1 Triticum aestivum | reverse complement strand
CGCTTCTGCACCTCGCCGCCGCCGCCGCCTGCCGCGCCGCTGCCGAGCCCCGCCACCCCACGAGCCGCCGCCCCGTCACCCAACCCCGCCTCACCGGAGCCACCTCGCCGGAGGTACCGCGCCAATCCTTCGCCACCTGTTTTTTTAAAACCGTTCGGTTTTTCTTTAGAAAGCCTAGTTTGTTTTTTTAGATTCGGTTCGCCGGTTTTCTCGGTTCGTTTATTTAGCGGACGTTCGTCCGTACGTTCGTCTAATGAACGGTTTTTCTTCGGTTAGTTACAGATAACGAACGCTCCTTCATTAGCCTGTTCGTCAGTTTTCTTTTATCGGATTTATCTGCGATTATTTTCAGTCACGGTTCCTGATCCGATCTTAGATTCTATTTTTCTTCGCGCTCGTTAGTCGGAATCAGGTGGTTCAAACGCCTAGAGTTTCGTCTCGAGCCCTCTTTCTGTTTAATCAACTTAAATAAGGTTTTGATACTGGAAAATTTGACCTTAGTTCAGATTAGTAAACGGATCTTGCTTCTTTCGCCGTTTGAGTTTCGTTGCTCCATTTGATTTGATTCTTTTTGCAAACCGGAGTTCTTAAGTTGAACTTTCTGGTCAATCGCTTTTGTTTGAAGTTTTGCCCATGCTTCTTTGCTAGTTGCTTATGTATGTTATTGTTTGTTTGCGATAGAATTCCCGGAGTGCGAAGCGTGTTACTACGAGTCTCTAGGATTCACGGATCGTCAGCAAGGCAAGTAACACATTGATCATACTCTTTCCATACCCGGTTTTTATTGCATTAGTTCAATCCTCAAACATTGCATGATTAGGATGTCTTTAACTTGAGGGTGTTGGGAAGTAGTTGCTGAGGTAGAACCTATTGCCCTATTTATTATCAAACCCTTGGGAGTTACTTCTACGTTTGCTTATTATGCCATGCTATGCTAGTAGACGTGGATTGGGTGAGTGTATCCATGAGAGATGTGAGATTGTTAATTAATGGTTTACTTAAGGTGGCAACTTTAATACACATCTGGGTGGACTGAGGCACCTGGGGAACCTAGTGTTGTCTGTTATATTTTTGGAAATCCCGGGGTACCCGTGTGATCTTCCTATGGACCGCCACCCAGGCTCAAAGGGAACTAAGATGATTCATGCTAGAAACTTCCGTGTGCAGCCACAAGCTATTATGGGCTCTAGCATAGTTGAGTAAGTTACGTGAAGCTCTTGAAGAGGTAGATCAGTAGGTAGTGGGTTTTTTAGGTTTGGTATGGTCTACCCGGAGTAGAGAGTTAATGTTTCTGAAGGGCTATGTCTCGGTCATCCGTTTCTCAAACACCATGCAGTGCGAGAAATCCAACGGAAAGCGATCGAGTCTTGTGGGGAAAAGTGCGCAAACCTCTGCAGAGTGTACAATCTAATCATGGTTAGCCATGTCCCCGGTTATGGACAATTCTTGAGTATCTAGTACTTGGGTTATCACATGTATCTCATCACTCATAATTAATATTGTTGGGTTGTTAATTACTTTAATTTGGGATTGAGTTGGGGTTATACCTTCTCAATGTTTCAACCACCATGATAGTTAAATTAAAATTTATTCCTTTGTTGTAGGGAAAAATTTGCTTCTCGCAAAATTATAACCATAGAGCTTTCCACCAGCCATATATGCATGTAGTGATAGCATTATTCTATTCTTGCTCTACTGTGTTATATTGCCAGCATATTCCATGTGCTGACCCGTTTTCAGGCTACAACGTATTATGTTGCAGACTTTTCAGACGAGGAGTAAGGTTCGTTAGGTCATTGCTGTGCAGCTCAGCTATGCCGTTGGAGTTGATGGACTCACTTTATCTTCCAAGCCTTCCGCTGTTATCACATTAGATGGCCTTAAGCCATATTATTGTAATAAGTTCTCTTTTGAGACATTTGTTGTAATAAGTATGTGATTGCTACTTTGTTATAAAACCTTCGAGTACTGTGTGTGTCAGCATTACTGATCCAGGGATGACACTGAGGCACGGAGACTTGACCGTTTGAGGTCGGGTCTCTACACCCGAGACGCCACCACTCATACCGCTTCGCGCGTGTAATGAGTGGCTGACTAACGGGCCCCGCTAGTCAGGCCATAAGGAGGGGAGAGGGAAACAGAGGGAGGCGGCGCTTCATCGGAGCACACGCCAGCGACGAGGCTTCA
>NC_057801.1:586160202-586256251 GCF_018294505.1 Triticum aestivum | reverse complement strand
GGAGAAGGAGGTTGCGCACCTGCCCATACCCATAGCGTAGCTAGAGGTGACCGGACGGCGTCGGAATCGTCCTCTCCAGTGGAGGCAGCGGGCGGAGATTGCCGGAGACGAAGACGACGGTGGCTTGGGGCGGCTCCAGGGGCTCCAGCAGGGTGGGATGGCCTCACCGAAGAGTGGCGGAGGCCCTGGCAGGGTCGCCTTGGCCTGGGAGGGGTCAGAGCTGCGGGGACGATCCAGAGGGAATCGCTGGCGAGCTCGGGCTTTGGGACGACAGCCCATGGCCTGCCCGGCCGGGCTGCAGCTTCTACTGGCTCGTGGTGGATGTGGGAGTGGCTGCGGGTGCTCCAAGAGGCTGGGGGTGGCGGCTTTTATAGGCGGGTAGCGAGGAGGGTTCGGGCTCCGCCAGAGGATACCTGTCCACGGCGCCCGGTGACGAACGACGCCAGAGAGAGGAGGAAGACGACGGAGGTCACACAAGAACGGTGTGCGGGCGTGGACGAGCATAGGAGCGAGGAGGAAAGCGACGAGCACAGTGCGCCGCGCACTGTGCCATTGGCCGGGCCATGCCCATGCTTGCTGCGGTGAGCTCCGGCGTCGGCGAGCGCCAGGGGGGAGTTAAGGGGGTGGAGACGAGGATGGTGGCGAGGTGTGGCATGCTTTGGCCGGCTGGGCAGCGAGCACGCACTCAGCAGAGCGCTGGGCGGCACGCAGAGCACGTGTTTTGCATGCCAGCACACCCGGACAAACGCGGTCACCGCGTGAACCGTGACATCAGGCCACCTAAGCACCAACCAAGATGTCTGGCGTGTAGTCCTTAGTAGATTGAAGTGTTACCACGGTTTGGCTTGGATCCATGTGCAGTAGAAATGAAACTGTACTGCTTTCAAGTTTCTAGACAGTAACTTTGGAGAGTTACTGTGGTCAACCTACTATGAGTTAAGGGCTGAGTTTTTGGGTTTTACTTAATGTTACTAAGGTAAATCGGCACAGGAAAAACCAGCTACAATGGAGCTAGTAAAGAGGTAGTTGCTATAGAAACTACCATTTCTATCCAGAAATGATTTTATTTTCTGTAGCCAAAATATTCTAAAGAGTGGTGAAATATTTTTTTCTCAGAAAGGTGCCCTAGGGTCCAAAGAATAATTGGGATTTTTCTCAAGATTTTTGGGGCAAGAAAAATTAGGGTTGCTTTGGAGCACAAAGGGCTAACTAGGGTTTTGGAGGGCAAAATGAATATTTTTTCATTTAAGAAAAATATTCCAAGTTATATTTTGAGATGATCCTGAGGTGAAATGATGGTTTTGAGGAGGAGAGGGAACACTTGGGTGAAAATCAAGGGGTACCCAAGTGGTTAAGTCCAAATGAAATGATTCAAAACTCCAAATTCAAAACCAACTCAACTGAAAATCAGCAAAGAAAAGAGGGTAAAAACCAGGCTGTCACAAACCTCCCCCACTTAGAATGAATCTTGTCCTCGAGATTCGGTTGCTTGGGAAAACCATTCTAGATAACATGCCCTTAGAAATTCTTCTGATTCCCAGGTTGATTCTGACTCGGTATGATGCTTCCATTGGACTTTGTAAAACCTTCGTGCTTTACTGCGAGTGACTCTTTCCATTTGATCCAAAATTTTCACCGGCCTCTCTTCATAGGTTAAGTCCTTTGCCAGCTCTATCCCTGTCAAATCGGTCTTTTTCTTGGGCGGTGATATGCACCGTTGCAATTGTGAAACGTGGAACACGTTGTGCACGTCTGACAACTCAGGGGGAAACTCCAACTGATATGCCACATCACCTACTCGTGTCATAACGGGAAATGGACCAATAAATCTGGGTGCCAATTTTCCACGGGTTTGAAACCTCTTGATACCTTTCATAGGCGTGACTCGAAGATAGACATGTTCTCCGGGTTCAAAGCTGATCTGCCAGTGCTTTGCATCGTAATAACTTTTCTGTCGCGATTTGTCCAATTGCAATCTGTCTCGGATCTCCTTGACTTGGTTTTCAGCTTCCAGCATGAGGTCCATTCCGAAAATACGGCTATCTTCGGTTTGAGACAAATTTAATGGAGTGCGACACTTACGGCCATACAAAGCTTCATATGGTGACATCTTTAAACTGGTCTAGAAGCTATTGTTATATGAGAACTCGGCGAACGGCAAGCAATCTTCCCATTTTGGGCCTTGGGCCAAAGCACAGGCTCGGAGCATATCTTCAAGTATTTGATTTACCCATTCTGTCTGTCCATCCGTCTGAGGATGATACGAGGTACTG
Organism: Triticum aestivum; assembly: GCF_018294505.1. NCBI lineage: Eukaryota > Viridiplantae > Streptophyta > Magnoliopsida > Poales > Poaceae > Triticum > Triticum aestivum. The sequence continues at coordinate 586,253,978 of NC_057801.1, read as the reverse complement.
TATTTCAATTCCGTTCTGAGGGCCTAATGGAGACGGGACCAAAAAGCGGAGGTGAAAAGTGAACCTCGGTCAGAAGTGATGGTTCGGGGAACTCCATGCAGACTGACTATTCTGGATACATACATTCGTGCAAGCTCATCTGCTCGGTATGAGGTTCTGATCGGGAGGAAGTGGGGCACCTTGGTTAATGTATCCACTATGACTCAGATTGCATTATTGCCTCGTCGGGTCTTAGGTAGTCCCGTGATGATGTCCATACAGACATCGTCCCATTTCCATTGTGACACTGGCAGCGGTTGGAGAAGTCCAGCTGGCTTCTGATGTTCTGCCTTTACTTTGTTGCATATGTCGCAACAGGCCACAAAATAAGCAATGTCTTTCTTCATTCTATCCCACCAAAATATTTGTCTAAGGTATTCGTACATTTTTGTACCTCCAGGGTGGATTGAATACGAGGATTCGTGGACTTCTGACAGGATCTTCCGCTTCAAATCTCTTGGTTAGGCACACAAATCCTTCCCCTGAATCGAAGGGTACCGCACTGATCCTTCGAGAAATCGGAAAGCTTGACACGTTTCTACAGATCGGCATCGCCTGGCTAGGCTTTGCGGATTTCTTCTTCAAGAGTAGGGGTAACTTTCAGAATATTGGCAAGGCCAGCCTCAACTACGACCAGGTTGAGCTGAGCAATCTCTTCTTTAAGTTCGGGAGGCAAAGATTCCAATATGACATTTAAACTGACGGGCTTTCGACTGAGTGCCTCGGCAACCACGTTGGCCTTACCTGGATGTAATTTATTCCAAGGTCATTGAGGGAGTCCTGGACTAGGGGGTGTCCGGACAGCCGGACTATCATCGTCAGCCGGACTCCAAGACTATGAAGATACAAGATTGAAGACTTCGTCCCGTGTCCGGATGGGACTTTCCTTGGCGTGGAAGGCAAGCTTGGCAATACGGATATGTAGATCTCCTACCATTGTAACTGACTCTGTGTAACCCTAGCCCTCTCCGATGTCTATATAAACCGGAGGGTTTTAGTCCGTAGGACGAACAACCATTACAACAATCATACCATAGGCTAGCTTCTAGGGTTTAGCCTCCTTGATCTCGTGGTAGATCCACTCTTGTACTACCCATATCATCAATATCAATCAAGCAGGAATAGGGTTTTACCTCCATCGAGAGGGCCCGAACCTGGGTAAAAACATTGTGTCCCTTGTCTCCTGTTACCATCCGCCTAGACGCATAGTTCAGGACCCCCTACCCGAGATCCGCCGGTTTTGACACCGACATTGGTGCTTTCATTGAGAGTTCCTCTGTGTCATCACTGATAGGCTTGATGGATTCTTCAATCAACAACAACGCCGTCCACGGTGAGACTTTTCTCCCCGGACAGATCTTCGTGTTCGGCGGCTTCGCGCTGCGGGCCAATTCACTTGGCCATCTGGAGCAGATCGAAAGCTACGCCCCTGGCCATCAGGTCAGGTTTGGAAGCCTAAACTTCACGGCTGACATCCGCGGAGACTTGATCTTCGATGGAGTCGAGCCACAGCCGAGCGTGCCGCACTGTCACGATGGGCATGATCTAGCTCTGCCGCCGGACAGTATCTTGGAGGCCGCACACAAGTCCGCTCTGACCCATAGTTCGGAGCCGACCATGCAGATCGAGGACAGGTGGCTGGACACCGCCTCGGGAGCTGCAACTTCCATGGTGATGGAGCCGAATACTGACCTTGTCCCTCATAAAGCTCGTGACTTCGAGGCGCCGGACTCCTTGCCGGACTCCGAACCTCCTGCGCCCCTGCCAATCGAATCCGATTGGGCGCCGATCATGGAGTTCACCGCCGCGGACGTCTTTCAGCACTCACCCTTTGGCGACATCCTAAATTCGCTAAAACATCTCTCGTTATCAGGAGAACCCTGGCCGGACTGCTGTCAGGACGGTTGGGATGCGGACGACGAAGAAATTCGAAGCCCACCCACCACCCACTTTGTAGCCACTGTCGATGATCTAACCGACATGCTAGACTATGACTCCGAAGACATCGACGGTATGGACGACGATGCCGGAGACGATCAAGAACCAGCACCTACAGGGCACTGGAAGACCACCTCGTCACATGACGTATATATGGTGGACACCCTAAAAGGAGGCGATAACGAGGGACAACGGGACGCGGCAAAGGATAATTCCGCCGACAAACAACCAAAACGGCGACGCAGACGCCGCCCTAAGTCCCGCCTCGACAAGAACAGCACCCCTAATGACCCAGCAATAGAGCAGGGCAATCTAGCGGACGACGAACATGCAACCAAGCAACCATCCAAGCAGGACGAATCAGATAATCAATCCATGCCCGGCGAAAACAATAGTCCGGATGATCTCACGCCGGACACACCACCGGAGCATAAGAACCTTCACAAAAGACTTGTTGCCACTGCAAGAAGTCTGAAAAAGGAAAAATGGAAGCTCAAAACAGCGGAAGACACACTCAGAATGAGGTGGAGCAAAGTACTCAAGACCGCGGACAAATATGGCAATAGCCACCGAACAAAGAGCTACCCGAAGCGCAAGCTGCTACCAGAATTCGACGAGGAGGCCATAGAGCCCCCATAGTCAAAAAGCAAAGAGGCCGCCTGGCCGGATAGACGACCAGATGACAGGCCAAAAGCGACAAGCGGCGCCGCACACAAGACGACACACGATCCTCACAAAACAGATGGCCCGGTCAGGTCCATTTATGGGCCAAAAAAGAGGGCCCCAGGAAGCAACACACCATGCCGCATGCTTGAAGATAACGGCACGCCTAAATATAGGGGCGCCGCACACCCACTATGTTTCACCGATGAGGTGCCGGATCATGAATTTCCAGCGGGATTCAAACCCGTAAACATAGAGGCATACGACGGAACAACAGACCCCGGAGTCTGGATTGAGGATTACATACTGCACATACACATGGCTAGAGGAGATGATCTCCACGCCATAAAATACCTACCCCTCAAGCTCAAAGGGCCAGCTCGGCATTGGCTCAAAAGCCTCCCAGAAAATACTGTTGGAAGTTGGGAAGAGCTCAAGAATGCGTTTAGAGAAAATTTTCAAGGGACCTATGTCCGACCTCCGGATGCAGACGATTTCTGTCATATAACTCAATAGCCCGGAGAGTCAGCGCGCAAATTCTGGAACAGGTTTCTTACCAAAAAGAACCAAATAGTCGACTGTCCGGACGCCGAAGCCTTAGCAGCTTTTAAACATAATGTCCGAGACGAATGGCTCGCCAGACACCTCGGCCAAGAGAAGCCGAGAACTATGGCTGCACTAACAAGCCTCATGACCCGCTTTTGCGCAGGGGAGGACAGCTGGCTAGCAAGATGCAGCACCAGCGACCCGAGTACATCCGAGATCAGAGATGGAAATGGAAAATCACGGCGCAGAAAGGACCAGCGCCGAAATAAAGAGAAAAGCCCAAAGAATACGGCGGTCAACGCCGGATTCAAAAGATCGCGGCCGAACAACAAAGCACTTCCTCTTAAGGACAACAGTGAAGAGCTATCCAATTTAAACAAAATTTTGGATCGGATATGTCAAATCCACAGCACCTCCGGAAGGCCTGCAAACCACACCCACCGAGATTGTTGGGTCTTCAAACAGTCCGGCCGACTCAACGCCGAACACAAGGGGCTCGACGTGCCAAGCGAGGATGATGACGAACCCCACCAGCAGAGCGCCGGAAAACAGAAGACTTTCCCACAAGAAGTCAAAACAGTGAACTCACTTCATGTGATAACATGAAACAACAATGCGGCACCCGCCAAAGTAGGTGTCGCACGGTCCACCCCAGCGGAACCCCGAGATTGGATGTCAAAACCAATTACTTTCGACCACCTGGACTATTCCAGAAGCATTCGAAACGCAGGATGGACTGCTCTGATATTGGATCCTATAATCGACGGACTACAATTTACACAAGTCCTGATGGACGGCGGCAGCGATTTAAACCTGCTATATCCGAACACAATCTGCAAGTTGGGGATAGACCTTACTAAAATTCGACATAGCCGCACTTCCTTCAAAGGAGTGATGCCAGGCCCCTATGCCAAGTGCACGGGCTCCTTACTACTAGAAGTTATGTTCGGGTCACCCGACAACTTCCGACGCGAAAAGCTAATCTTTCATGTGGCCCCATTCAAAAGTAGCCATCAAGCACTATTGGGACGTGAAGCTTTTGTCCGCTTTAATGCAATACCACAGTACGCGTCTCGCACACTTAAAATGCACGGTCCACACGACATCATCTCATTCAAAGGTCGTTCAAGACCCCGGACACGTCTAGACGAGTCCGGCATAAAATAAGCTAGGGGCTCCCTAGCCGCACACCCCTTTACAAGGGGCTGTGCGTATGAGCTAGTATAGGCTCAGTTTCATTCATTCATTCATATTTCGATTTTTAATACATTTTTCGAACAAATTACTTTTCACACTAAGTTCCTCTCTTTTACAGATGAACAGCGTGTTACACCCGTCCAGGATACAGCATAACGGAGACTCAGGCACAGACGTGCAGTAGGGACCCGTTGCAAGGATTCTTTTCAGATTAAGACCCTGCGTAAACCTTTTTTACTGTCTCTTGTTGCTATATATCCCCTGGTTTTTCATTATAACCAGAGAGGAGACTGACGTTTTGGCATCGGCCGCATCAGAGGACCTTGCGTGTACCTGGACACTAGGGGCTTAGGGCGTTGTTCTGCCCGCTATCATAAAGACCGAATACCTTAGGGAGTGTTCGGCGTCTCGAGTTAGGCCTTATATGCATCAGCTCCGAATCATGTCTTTGGTCAAATGTTGGGTTTGCCTGGATCCTGTGTTTTGCTGCCTTACGTTCCGTATCATCGGCTAACGCGGCACCAGGAGAACTACTGCGATTGTGCCCCGGTTCGGCTGGGCGAGCACCTCAGTAGAGAAAGCCGAAAACTGACTGTCATGATACAACGAGAGACTGGTCAACCACTCGATCGACTACCAGAATGTTTAGAATTCCTCCGCTTTGACGAAGGACCGTTTCCCGGTCAGGCACATACGCGCCCCGAATTCGGAGAGCGCGGTGCCCCTAGGGGCTATATCGTAGCCCCACCCTCGAACTCCTATGGCTAAGTGAAAGTGATAAAGCATTATAGTATGGTTGCCTTGTTTGCTATGCTACCACTTCCTTCACAGGACCGAGACGTCGGATCAAGTGTGAAAACATGCTATTTTTGCGAACACCCCCGCACCTTGTGCGTGGGGGCTGAAGCCGACGACTGCCATCTTTCAGGTTATACACACATATACATAAACGGCCGCACAGGAGATATTTCAATACTTGAACGCACAAGTACTAAAAAGCGTTGAAATTATAAACATCGTTTTACAACCCAAAATGTTCACTTGAACATGACATTTTTTGAGCACTGCGACTCTATTACACGAGCACCACGCAGGACTTCCCCAAAATAGTGCTCGGTGGGTAACCGGCTCTCGTCCGAACCCTGGGTCGCAACAGCGCTGGCATCCATCTCCGTCCAATGTGTTTTCACACGGGTGAGGGCCATCCGTGCACCTTCTATGCAAGCCGACTGCTTCATCGCCTTGATATGCGGCACCGCCCCCAGGAACTTCTGCAATAAGCCAAAATAACTCTTCGGTTTGGGCCTATCCGGCCAGACATGAGCCACGATATCCGTCATGGCAAGTCCGGAAAATCTATTCAGTTCAGCCCACTCGGCTAGCCGGTCGGTCAGCGGAAGTGAACGCTCCGGACTATGGAATTGAGACCAAAACAGCTCTTCCGTCTTGTGATCCTTCTGACTTCGGAAGTGCACAACGGCATCTGCCGCACTCGCCGCTAAGTCCATATAAGGATCCTCCGGACCCCACAGCTGGCCAAGCTGAGCATACTTTGGATCTGTAAACCTTCGGCGCAGCAGAAAGGGCTTGCTGGCCATAATGTCTCCGGCCTGGCACAGCTCCTCCTTTATATCCCGCATTGTAGTACGGGCATCCTTGGCCTCGGCGGTGGCCTTCCCCAGGTCTTCTTGCTCCTCTAGGCATTCCCTTTCAAGAACATCATTGCGGTTGGTAGCATCTTTCAACTTCACGGCCATTTCGGCCATCTCCTCCCTGCTTCGGCACTGTGCAGCCCTTTTGGCTTCTAGCTCTTCGGCCGCCCTCGAGGCAGCCGCATCACTCCTTCTGGCTTGCTCCTTGGCTTGAGAAAGTTCTGCCCGAAGGCTCTCCACAGCAGCGGCACCATCTGCATTGAACAAACATGTTGTAAGGAGTGGGCTTCGGCTCCCTTACCAGGTGACCACGGAGAAAAAACTTACCTTGTGACTCGTCAAGTCGTTTATTGACCAACGCGATGTCCGCATCCGCAACGTCGAGCTGCCGCTGTAGTTCGGCAACTCCATCAGCTCGGCTAGCCACCGAACTATCCGCCACCTGCTTAGGAAAGGCGTAAATTAATACCTGGGATTTTGATCCTCGGCACGCTGTCGTTCTCGACACCCTACCGAGTCTCAGGGGCTACTATCTATACATGGCGCACTTTATGTGTAAAACTGTTAAAGGGTATGTCATTTCTTACGTACCTCAAACCATGCCAGCAAACTCCTGACAGCATCACGCAATCCGCCCTCGGCGGATGAAATTCTTTCAATCACCGTACTCATCAGTGTACGGTGACCTTCTGAGATGGACGCCCTCTCAAGCAGATCCTTCAGCTCCCCCGGCCGCACACCAGTTGGTGTCGAATTATTCGGCCCTGCCGGACTCGGGGATACCCTACGTGATGACACTTCAGGCTTGTCCCCCCTATCCGATGGGGCGGCAGATGGAGGCATCTCGCTCTCCATCATCTCCGGATGGAGTTCCCCTGAAGACGAGCTCATCTGAGAAGGGCGGAGATCCGAACTACAAGGTAAAAAGTTAAGTTATTCTCAGAAGCACAAATAGGGATGTCCCTTATTACAAAACTCCCTTTTTTCTACTTACGGCTCGTTGGAGGGCTGATCCTTTAGGGGAGACTGTGCGGCCGGAGCCTCTTCGGACGCAGGACCCTCTAGTGAAGATCTCTTCCCCCGCTTCGGGGCTTTGGCCTCCGGGTTTTCGGAGGCGGTCCTCTTCACCCCCTGGAAGGAGGGATTCTCGATCCCCCCTCCTCAAAAGCCTCCTTGGTTGAGGCAGCAGTTCCTCTGTTCTTCCCTTCGCCTTCCTCTGAAGGCGCAACCTCCAGCATCCTGACCAGCACGGGATCCGGCGCGGTCTCTGGGAGGGGGGCCGGAAACCGTATCAGTTTTGCGTGCGCTATCCACTCCTGTTTAGAAGGCAGTTGGTCAAAAAGTGAATCGTAGAAAGGCAAACAAACGGTATGTCTGGGCATGGGGCTACTTACTTGTGTATCCGAGCGATTGCAGCTTAGGCCGGCTCAGGATCACCACCTGGGCCTTAGCCTACTCATTGATGTCAACATCTACGTAGAACCCATCAGAAGGGGTTGCAGCGTCTTTTGTAAAAAATGTAAATTATAGCAACATGAGTACAAAGGTACTCAGCAAGACTTACATCAGATCCTATATACATGCATATTATCAAGAAGGGTCGGTGGAGTTGTTGCAGCAAGCCAGCTTTGACTCTTGGCTAGGCTATCCTACGAGACTCCAACTTGAAATGGTTTTGCGTACACGAGTCCACTACTCACCAATTCAATACACTACCGAGGATCCACCTCCGTCTTCCTACGGAAGAGCCATCCTCGGCACTCACACTTATCTTGAGGCTTTTAGTAGTTTCCATTTACTTGTCTATGAACTGTATAGGCAACCAAGTAGTCCTTTACCGCGGACGCGGCTATTCGAATAGATCATGATAACCCTGCAGGGGTGTACTTCTTCATACACGCTCTCACCACTTACCGTTGTTTACACGACATGTACTCGGCAACCTTCAAGCGGAAGCCCAACGTGGGTGTCGTCCACGACCTGCCTAACCACCTAAGCCTCCAGTCCAGGTTTATCGCCTATCCAGGTTCCATCCACAGGGAGTCCGGCCGAGGTTTCCCATACGGCCCCGAACGATGTGAACAGGGTTCCCGAGATACCTAACGGGTATTCGGTACACCCGGCCACGTACCTACCGCATCACAACCCACCCCTACGGTCAGCGCTGTCGACGGCCTCCAGTAGGCTACAAACACCAGAAACTACTTGCAACTCCTGGACGGAGAACTAGGGTGAATAAGAAGCCGAGAGGGTCCATTGGTTTCGGGCCCAATGCATGGTAGTAGCTGATTCTTAGATCACACATACAGATCTCAGTGCTTAAGGTCGGCTTCAATGAAACAACCCACCATGTACTCCTACATGGCCTCTCATCGATACCTTTACCAAATCGTGTTCACCACACCACTCTCATTACCGACATAATCATTTCACTCTAGCCCATCACCGAGATGAACCAGACCTGACACGACTCTAAGCATAGCAGGCATAGCAAGGTAGGAACAACACATACATATGGCTCAATCAACTCCTACACATGCTAGTGGGTTTCATCTAGTTACTGTGGCAATGACAGGTCATGTAGAGGAAGTGGGTTCAACTACCGTAGCACACAGCAGTTTGAAATGCGTTGTCTTAATGCAGTAAAAGAGAGCAGGAGCGAGAACATGGGATTGTATCGATATGATCAAATGGTTGGTTGCTTGCTTGATGGTTCGATGCACTGATACGGTTCTTCGTTAGGGTAATCACGATACTCCTCGGAGGCAGAACCTGCCGCAAAGAACACCGATACACAACCATCACCAAACAATGTGCAACAATATGATGTATGCATGAAAGATAGCAATATGAGTGTGTTGGGCTAATGCAGCTAAGACCAGAAGGGTTTGAACCAATTTGAATCAAAGATTCAAATTTCAAACTCAAACATGGCCCTTTAAAGTGTTTTTCCTTGTTCTGCATTAAACATCAAGTTAACTTGTTTAATCATGCATGAAAATAGTACAGATGGATAGATTGGATTTTTCTGATCATTTTTCATATATAATTTGTCTGATTTGGAGTTACAGAATAAAAGTTATGAATTTTTAAAGTTTAAACTATATTCTGGAATTTCCTATGTTAAATTAATTCCAGAAAATCAATTATTGCATCAGCTGACGTCAGTGTGACGTCAGCAGGTCAACGGAACACGTTCGGGTCAAACCTGACAGTGGGTCCCGCGTGTCAAGGTGATTAAATTAATTAAAGTTTAATTAAAACTAAACCTGTTTAATTAACAGGGCTGGGCCCCACCTGTCATTGACTCAGGGGAGTCAACCAGGGCCCACCCGTGGTCAAACCCGGGTCGGCTGCACCGGCGTTTAGCCGCCGGCGAGCCCGACGCGGTGGCGGAAGTGGTTTTGGCCGTTTCGGCCACCAAATGGGTCGCCGAGACCACCGGAGTGGAGCTGAGGACAAGCCGCAGCTCTTGGTGGAGTCCGTTGGGGTCGGGGTGGCCGGAGTTGGCGCCGGCGACGACTTTGGCGGCCACCGGGGTTCGGCCAAAGACGAACTTGACGCTAGAGGGGTCGGTGAGGCTCGGGGAGTGGTTAGCTAGGTGCTAAGTGACACGGTGAGCATGATGGACACCGGGGAGTGGCCGGAGGATGACGGGAGCACGTCGGCGACGAGCTCCACGGCGGTGGGTGCGGTTGAGCTCCGGGAGGTCGCTACACGGCTCGGGAGCAAGAACGGAAGGGAGGGGAAGATGGCTAAGCTCACAGTGAGTGCGACGAAGCCCTTGGTGTGGCCGGAGATGGACCGGAGCGACGACGGCGTTGAAGGGGATCTCCGGCGACGGCGGTTCGGGCGAGGTCGTTGCGGTGGACTCGGGCGTTGCGAGCGCTCGGGGCTCGGCTTGCTCGATGGAGTGGACAGCGGCGGAGCTCCTGGACACGATGAGAGGACGCACGGGCGGCGGGGAGCACGGCTACGACGAAGGCACGGCGATGGTGGCGTCGGCCATGGCGGGGGAGCGCGAGGGGGAGGAGCTGGAGAGGAGAGGGGGTGTCTGGGGGGTTCGGGGGAGCGAGGGAGGCCGGTCCACGACGTCACCGGGCGAGGGGAGCGGCGAGGCGGCGAGCAGGTGCGTGGCGCGCGCTGCGGTCGCCGTCGGGCACCTGCCTGCCTGCCTGGCCGGCAAGCAGCTCGCTGGAGCGGCGCTGGGCTGGGCCGGCAGGTGGGCCGGGTGCTGGGCGCCAGGTAAGTTTTTCCATTTCTTTCTGTTTTCTGTTTTTTTAATACTTCTGCAACTTTGTTGAATTAAATAAAATACTTAGGCAACTCCTAAAATCACCAAACTACTCCTGGTCCATAGTTGGATTATTTCCAACATGAAACATTTTAGTTTGGAGATATTTGAGCATTTAAATATTTTATATAATTTTGAATGCCCAAATTCAAATATTTATGATTTAATTCAAAAACCCTAAGATGGCCTAGGAAAATGTGCATCACCTTTGGCAGAGGTTCTGAACCAAGACAAAAATGATGGGCATTTTAGAAGGGCATTTCAGGTTCATTGAAAAAGTTTTTAGTAAACCCTAGTTGGTTTCAGAGGGGGCTGGGGGTTCTGTCATCCCCATTTCAGGTTTCTGGTGAAAGAATAAACATGATGCAACACTCTAATGCATGATTAGCTAGGGTGTGACAACTCACCCCCACTCAAAAGAATCTCGTCCCGAGATTTGGGTTCCTCCGGGAAGAAGGCGGGATACTCAAATCGAAGACGATCCTCCCTTTCCCAAGTTGCTTCATCCTCAGAATGGTGCGACCATTGAACTTTGAGAAACTTGATATTATGACGTCGAGTGGTACGCTCGGCCTGATCGAGGATATGAATGGGGTACTCTCGATATGTAAGATTATCTTGGAGATCAAGCGTTTCGTAGTCCACTCCACGGATAGGATCCGAGAAGCAACGCCTGAGTTGAGAAACGTGGAAGACATCGTGGACTCTGGAGAGGTGCGGAGGTAGTTCCAACTGGTAGGCAACTTCTCCTCATTTAGCGAGAATGCGAAAAGGTCCAATGTAACGAGGAGCCAATTTGCCTTTGATACCGAAACGATGGGTTCCCTTTAGAGGGGTAACCCGAAGATAAGCCTTCTCGTCAACCTCGAAAGTCATAGCCTTATGTTTTCGGTCATATTGACTCTTTTGACGAGATTGGGCTGTTTTCAACTTTTCACGAACGATGCGAACTTGCTCTTCTGCTTCATGAATCATATCCGGGCCAAAGAATTGTCTTTCCCCGGTCTCTGACCAGTTAAGGGGTGTTCGACACCGTCGTACATAGAGAACTTCAAAAGGGGCTTTACCCAAGCTAGATTGATAGCTGTTGTTGTAAGCGAATTCGGCAAATGGAAGGAACTTCTCCCAATCCAATCCGAATGAGATAACAGAGGCTCGAAGCATGTCTTCTAGAATCTGGTTGACGCGTTCCACTTGACCACTCGACTGAGGGTGGAAAGCGGTGCTAAAGGAGAGACGGGTTCCCATAGCATTTTGGAAACTTTCCCAAAATCGAGAGGTGAAAATACTTCCTCGATCCGAGTTAATTTCCAAAGGAACACCATGGAGAGACACTATCCGGGAGATGTATAAGTCTGCCAATTGACTAGCGGTTATACTGTCACGAACAGGTAGGAAATGGGCTACTTTGGAAAGACGATCGACAACGACGAAGATAGCATTATTCCCTCTCTTGGTCCTGGGAAAACCGGTAATGAAATCCATACCAATTTTATCCCATTTCCATTCAGAAATAGCTAAGGGTTGAAGGGTGCCAGCAGGCCGTTGATGCTCTGCTTTTACACGACGACAGACGTCGCAATTAGCAATATACTGAGCAATTTCTCTCTTCATCCTAGTCCACCAGAACCTTTGGCGTAGGTCCTGATACATCTTAGTACTACCGGGATGAATGGTGAGAGGAGATTCATGAGCCTCCTTAAGGATCAATCGCCTCAGGTTTCGCACTTTGGGAACCACTAGTCGATTCCCGAAGTATACGACCCCTTGATCATTAATGGAGAAACAATTCGCAATTCCTTTCTTGATGTTTCTCTTGATGCGGGAGATTCCCGGATCTACCTTCTGTGCCTTGACGATCTGGTCCGTAAGGGTAGGTTTCGCCACCAAGGTGGAAAGAAAACCTTGAGGAACAATGTGAAGGTTAAGCTTCCGAAATTCCTCATGGAGAAGCGGTTGACTTTGTTGTAACATTAGGTTGTTACAATAAGATTTACGACTTAGCGCATCAGCCATGACGTTGACTTTCCCTGGGGTGTAAGTTATTCCTAAGTCGAAATCTGTGATCAACTCAACCCAACGTCTTTGCCTGAGATTCAAATCCGGTTGGGTGAAAATGTACTTCAGACTTTGGTGATCAGTGAATATTTCGCAACGGTTACCGAGGAGGTAATGTCGCCAAGTCTTAAGTGCATAGACTACGGCTGCAAGTTCTAGATCATGAGTAGGATAATTCTCCTCATGTGGGTGCAATTGCCGTGAAGCGTAAGCAATTACGTGTCGATCTTGCATGAGAATGCAACCTAGTCCTTGTCGCGAGGCGTCGCAGTAGATAACAAAGTCCTTGGAGAAGTCTGGCGGTACCAGTACGGGAGCAGAAGTCAGGCGTCTTTTCAGTTCCTGAAAGCTGTGCTCACATTGTGGAGTCCATTCGAACTTTTTATCTTTCTTGAGGAGTTCGGTTAGAGGTTTAGCAACTTTGGAGAAGTTTTCGACAAAGCGACAGCAATAGCTCGCTAAGCCCAGAAAACTCCGAACTTGCTTGACCGATTCAGGTGGAGTCCAATTAAAGACGGCTTGAACTCGCTCAGGGTTAACAGCAATACCTTTACCAGATATTACATGACCCAGATAGGTCACTTCCGATAACCAGAATTCACATTTAGAAAATTTGGCATAAAGGCGATGCTCTCAAAGTTTCTTTAACACTAGCCTTAGATGTTCGGCATGTTCTTCCTCGTTCTTGGAGTAGATGAGTATATCATCGAGATAAACTACGACGAATTTATCCAAATACTCCATGAAGATTGAGTTCATTAACCGAGAAAAGGTGGCTGGAGCGTTGGTTAAACCGAAGGACATGACGGTGTACTCGTATTGGCCATAACGAGTAACAAAGGCCGTTTTAGGAATGTCCCCGTTTCTGATTTTGATTTGATGGTAGCCCAACCTCAAATCCATTTTGGAGAAGATTGAGGATCCAGCGAGCTGATCATACAAGTCGTTGATCCTGGGGAGCGGATATTTGTTCTTGATTGTGACCAAATTGATAGGTCGATAATCTACAACCATCCGGTCCGTACCATCCTTCTTCTTGACGAAGAGGACGGGGCAAGCCCACGGAGATGAACTAGGTCGGATGAAACCCTTTTTCAAGGACTCATCGAGTTGTTTCTTAAGCTCGGCTAGTTCTATTGGTGCCATCTTATAGGGTCTTCTAGCAATCGGAACGGTTCCTGGAATGAGGTCTATTACGAACTCAACATCCCTGTCAGGTGGAACACCTGGCAATTCCTCTGGGAAGACATCCGGGAAGTCACGGACTACCGGAACGTCCTCAAGGTCTGGCAAAGGGCTGGCGTTAAGAGAATATAATTGTCGCTTGGCTAATCGGGTCAAGACATTGACTATCTTGCCCGAAGGATGAGTGAGTTGAACAGTCCTAGAGAAGCAATCAATTTTGGCATGATGAGCTGACATCCAGTCCATACCCAAAATGATATTAATATCTGAAAATTTGAGAGCTATCAAAGAAGCAAGGAAAACAAGTCTGTCGACTTGGATTTCATTTCCATAACTTACCCTGGAGGTCTGCCATCTAGAACCAGGAGTAGAAATTTCCATAGTGGATGGCATGTCACAGAATGCGGTGTTATGCAAACGAGCATAGTTCTCGGATATAAATGAATGAGAGGCTCCTGTATCGAAAAGAACAGATGCCGGATGGCAATTAACAAGGAGCGTACCGAGAACGACGTTGGGATCCTCTTGAGCTTCTTCGGCCGAGATACAGTTGACATGGCCACGTGTAGCGGTGGCCGGCTTGGCGTGGAACACTTTCCCTGTCGGCTTGCCACGACCAACAGCTTTAGCAGAATGGTTGGGGTTGGTCTGGGGACACTCACGCATATAGTGGCCAGATTCCCCACACTTGAAACAAGTCACGGAATTGGTACGTGGAGGAGCATTGTTGGTTGGACCCCCATAGGGCTTGGCTGGTGCAGACTGTTGAACGGGGCGAGGCACCTGGAAGGATGGCCTCGGTGTGAACCTGGGTGGCAGGGCAGTGTTGGGCACCCACACGCGGCGCTTTTGAGGACTAGCACCGGATGAGGAACCCACGTCACGGCCATGCTTGCGTGTTGCGTCATAATCAGTCTGACCAGTCTCAGCACTGATGACCTTGTTAACAAGTTTCTGAAAGGATGTGCACTCATGCAGACGGAGGTCGCGGCGAAGCTCAGGACTAAGCCCCTTACGGAACCTTGCTTGCTTCTTGGCATCAGTAGAAACTTCCTCAGTTGCATATCATGCGAGGTTACCGAACTCCCTGCTGTAAGCATCCACAGAGAGTCGGCCCTGAGTGAAACTGCAAAATTCCTCACGTTTACGGTCCATGAGACCCTCCGGAATGTGATGTTCACGGAAAGCCTCGCTGAATTCAGCCCAAGTAGTGACATGGCCCGCTGGGCGCATAGCTCCATAATTCTCCCACCATAGACTGGCGGGACCTTCAAGATGATATGCAGCAAAGGTGACCTTGTCAGCCTCCGCTACCAGCACGGAACACAGTTTGTGAGAAATACTGCGAAGCCAGTCATCAGCATCGAGAGGCTCGACGGAGTGGTGGAACGTGGGTGGATGTAACTTATTGAAATCACTGAGTGACACCACGTTAGTCCTCTGATGGTGTGCCGTGTTCTGTTCAATACGCTCCAACAAACGGTTGGTCTCCCGCTTGTTTCTTTCGGCTTCCATCATAACCTCGGCTAGGGAAGGAGGATGAGGCAGATTTGCATTCCTGACTTCACTGCCTTCGGCCTGCTCTTGAGGAGCAGGGTTAGTGCGCGTGTTGACCATCCTAGGTAAACAAGACAATGATTTATTCAGGATGATAAAATTCCGACATAGGATACAGAATGTAAGGAATAACTCGGAATGCAAGATGAT
Source organism: Triticum aestivum (assembly GCF_018294505.1). Classification (NCBI taxonomy): domain Eukaryota; kingdom Viridiplantae; phylum Streptophyta; class Magnoliopsida; order Poales; family Poaceae; genus Triticum; species Triticum aestivum. The sequence continues at coordinate 586,238,699 of NC_057801.1, read as the reverse complement.
CATCCGTATGACATGGTAGATACAGAAACTGCTTCTTTATTCCATCGTCATACACACCATACAGGGTTTAGTACAAGACCAAACAAGGTACTATTACGGTGAAAAGAGGATTACATCTCATCGGAGGCATTCCCAGCTCCTATACATTATTTTTCTACACCTCCGGAAGGCGATACAAACTAGGTCATATCCCACGAGTCACGCAGGACGATAGACGACACAGCTAACATGAACTAGTGATACTACTACTAACTCAGACCGATCCGTAGTAGTCCTCGTAGAAGTCACCTCCATAGCCTGGAAGCTCAACATGATCATCCGGAAACAGACGATCTCGCGGAGCTTGTGGACCATAGGGGCTAGGATGAGGTCTTGGACCAACAGACGGTGGCCTGCGGGGACCGCGAGGTGGGGTGATGCCTCCTACATCACGCCAACCCATCATGTCTGGCAGAGCAGATCTCACAGGATAGAGATCGCGCATATCCGAATATCCAGCTTGCACCGCCGGTGCAAACCGAGTCAATGTGGCCCAGTGGTCAGCACGGGTATTGAAGAGCTCTAACCTCAAGGCCCGATTTTCACGGTCCTTATCCTCGAGCATCTCAGCAGTCGTGCGAGTCCGTGAATCCTCCTGAGTGGGGTCAGCATAGATAGCCTGGAGATACCCTTGTGCTCCCGGAAGTGATCCTGGCATATACCGGAAGTCAGAGTCCCGAAATAGGCCAGACCTGACTCGCATGATGGTCATCATAGAGTAGGCGGCGTCCTGCACAGCCATCTCAATAGTAACCCCGAGTCCATAGGAGCAGTGAAGGGGCTCGGTGGACCCAGGATAAGATGGAAATATCCTGACAGTGCAGAGATACTGGCTTTGATTAAAGTCTCGGAATTGCTCTTCGACCGTGTACTCAGGATACCAACGGTATCCAGCCTCAGTCATTACCCTGACCAACATGGCAGTATGGCCGGGTACATCTAGGCATCGAGTCAGGCGAACCACTTGATTGAGGTCGCGAGTGGCCATCTGAAAGCACAATCATAATGCAAAGGCATTAGAATTTCTAACAAAATTTCGGCAGCATAACAGCTGTAAATGCTCAAGAAGGATTTTGAGACATTTGACAAAGGATTTCATACACACTCAACATCATCATATCAAGTTCTGAGTCCATCCTAGCAACATAATGTGGTAGTAGAATTGAACTAGGCTTGTATCCATCAAACCTATAAGGTACTACTGATTAGTAACACGTGATCCTGATAGAGAGAATAGATCCTAATTCCTTAACCCCCAGTGGAAGAATAGACTGACTCAGATCAGAATGTCATAAGATAAAGGAGTAAAAAGAGCCTTACGTTCCAACCCACAAACAATTCCCCTACATATAACTAAAGAATTTCTAGACTCGACATCGACCAGTTTGGCTTGGAGAACCTACAGGCAGTCCGGCTCTGATGCCAATGCTGTCAGGACCCCGACTCGATGACACATCGATCTAGCCTGTAACACCTCATATCACTTTGCGGCCTCACGCACGGTATCCCCACGGGTGTCGCCTTACCTTTGCCCGGGACCGTTTGCGCCTTTTGGCTCACGTATATGATAGTGTCGCTAGCATCCATATGTTAAGGAGCCCGGGCTGACATGACTAGTTGTAAACCCAAAGTGGCACAGACTTACAGGGACAGGCATCCATGACCCATCTTCGAACGTGTCGGTCATCAGCAAGAGGGTCCGGGCTGTAGCACTGGGCTAGCAGGACTCCGGTAAACCGGGCTGTAGCGGGCTAACAGGACTCCGGTACTCAATGCGTGACATTTCCCCGAAGGGACAGACACCGGAACGAAGAAGGACACATGCCGGCCAGCCTAAGTGTTCCAGAGCAGTAGCAAGCTACCATGGCTCAGTGGTAACACTAGGAGACATTTCCCGGTAAGAGAGGCTACTAAAGATAAACAACTAGATAGTCAGATCCCACACATACCAAGCATTTCAATAGCATACACACAATATGCTCGATATGTGCAAATACAACATGGCATCACAACATGACTCTACGACACAAGTACTTTATTTAAGGCTCAGGGAGCCATACATAATCATACACACAGGTACGGGTCACACGACCCAGCATTCAAGTCATACAGTCATACAAACCAGCAGCGGAAGTAACTTGTCTGAGTACAGACAACTAGTAAAATAAAAGAGGCTTGGAAAGCCTAGCTATACTACGTGGTCCTTCACAAGCTCAGGATCACCACCTGGGCCTTAGCCTACTCATTGATGTCAACGTCTACGTAGAACCCATCAGAAGGGGTTGCAGCGTCTTCTGTAAAAAATGTAAATTATAGCAACATGAGTACAAAGGTACTCAGCAAGACTTACATCAGATCCTATATACATGCATATTATCAAGAAGGGTTGGTGGAGTTGTTGCAGCAAGCCAGCTTTGACTCTTGGCTAGGCTATCCTACGAGACTCCAACTTGAAATGGTTTTGCGTACACGAGTACACTACTCACCAATTCAATACACTACCGAGGATCCACCTCCGTCTTCCTACGGAAGAGCCATCCTCGGCACTCACACTTATCTTGAGGATTTTAGTAGTTTCCATTTACTTGTCTATGAACTGTATAGGCAACCAAGTAGTCCTTTACCGCGGACGCGGCTATTCGAATAGATCATGATAACCCTGCAGGGGTGTACTTCTTCATACACGCTCTCACCACTTACCGTCGTTTACACGACATGTACTCGGCAACCTTCAAGCGGAAGCCCAACGTGGGTGTCGGCCACGACCTGCCTAACCACCTAAGCCTCCAGTCCAGGTTTATCGCCTATCCAGGTTCCATCCGCAGGGAGTCCGGCCGAGGTTTCCCATACGGCCCCGAACGATGTGAACAGGGTTCCCGAGATACCTAACGGGTATTCGGTACACCCGGCCACGTACCTACCGCATCACAACCCACCCCTACGGTCAGCGCTGTCGACGGCCTCCAGTAGGCTACAAACACCAGAAACTACTTGCAACTCCTGGACGGAGAACTAGGGTGAATAAGAAGCCGAGAGGGTCCATTGGTTTCGGGCCCAATGCATGGTAGTAGCTGATTCTTAGATCACACATACAGATCTCAGTGCTTAAGGTCGGCTTCAATGAAACAACCCACCATGTACTCCTACATGGCCTCTCATCGATACCTTTACCAAATCGTGTTCACCACACCACTCTCATTACCGACATAATCATTTCACTCTAGCCCATCACCGAGATGAACTAGACCTGACACGACTCTAAGCATAGCAGGCATAGCAAGGTAGGAAGAACACATACATATGGCTCAATCAACTCCTACACATGCTAGTGGGTTTCATCTAGTTACTGTGGCAATGACAGGTCATGCAGAGGAAGTGGGTTCAACTACCGTAGCACACAGCAGTTTGAAACGCGTTGTCTTAATGCAGTAAAAGAGAGCAGGAGCGAGAACATGGGATTGTATCGATATGATCAAATGGTTGGTTGCTTGCCTGATGGTTCGATGCACTGATACGGTTCTTCGTTAGGGTAATCACGATACTCCTTGGAGGCAGAACCTGCCGCAAAGAACACCGATACACAACCATCACCAAACAATGTGCAACAATATGATGTATGCATGAAACATAGCAATATGAGTGTGTTGGGCTAATGCAGCTAAGACCAGAAGGGTTTGAACCAATTTGAATCAAAGATTCAAATTTCAAACTCAAACATGGCCCTTTAAAGTGTTTTTCCTTGTTCTGCATTAAACATCAAGTTAACTTGTTTAATCATGCATGAAAATAGTACAGATGGATAGATTGGATTTTTCTGATCATTTTTCATATATAATTTGTCTGATTTGGAGTTACAGAATAAAAGTTATGAATTTTTAAAGTTTAAACTATATTCTGGAATTTCCTATATTAAATTAATTCCAGAAAATCAATTATTGCGTCAGCCAGACGTCAGTGTGACGTCAGCAGGTCAACGGAACACGTCCGGGTCAAACCTGACAGTGGGTCCCGCGTGTTAGGGTGATTAAATTAATTAAAGTTTAATTAAAACTAAACCTGTTTAATTAACAGGGCTGGGCCCCACCTGTCATTGACTCAGGGGAGTCAACCAGGGCCCACCCGTGGTCAAACCCGGGTCGGCTGCACCGGCGTTTAGCCGCCGGCGAGCCCGACGCGGCGGCGGAAGTGGTTTTGGCCGTTTTGGCCACCAAATGGGTCGCGGAGACCACCGGAGTGGAGCTGAGGACAAGCCGCAGCTCTTGGTGGAGTCCGTTGGGGTCGGGGTGGCCGGAGTTGGCGCCGGCGACGACTTTGGCGGCCACCGGGGTTCGGCCGAAGACGAACTTGACGCTAGAGGGGTCGGTGAGGCTCGGGGAGTGGCTAGCTAGGTGCTAAGTGACACGGTGAGCATGATGGACACCGGGGAGTGGCCGGAGGATGACCGGGAGCACGTCGGCGACGAGCTCCACGGCGGTGGGTGCGGTTGAGCTCCGGGAGGTCGCTACACAGCTCGGGAGCAAGAACGGAAGGGAGGGGAAGATGGCTAAGCTCACAGTGAGTGCGATAAAGCCCTTGGTGTGGCCGGAGATGGACTGGAGCGACGACGGCGTTGAAGGGGATCTCCGGTGACGGTGGTTCGGGCGAGGTCGTTGCGGTGGACTCGGGCGTTGCGAGCGCTCGGGGCTCGGCTTGCTCGATGGAGTGGACAACGGCGGAGCTCCTGGACACGATGAGAGGACGCACGGGCGGCGGGGAGCACGGCTACGACGAAGATACGGCAATGGTGGCGTCGGCCATGGCGGGGGAGCGCGAGGGGGAGGAGCTGGAGAGGAGAGGGGGTGTCTGGGGGGTTCGGGGAGCGAGAGAGGCTGATCCACGACGTCACCGGGCGCGGGGAGCGGCGAGGCGGCGAGCAGGTGCGTGGCGCGCGCTGCGGTCGCCGTCGGGCACCTGCCTGCCTGCCTGGCCGGCAAGCAGCTCGCTGGAGCGGCGCTGGGCTGGGCCGGTAGGTGGGCCGGGTGCTGGGCGCCAGGTAAGTTTTTCCATTTCTTTCTGTTTTCTGTTTTTTTAATACTTCTGCAACTTTGTTGAATTAAATAAAATACTTAGGCAACTCCTAAAATCACCAAACTACTCCTGGTCCATAGTTGGATTATTTCCAACATGAAACATTTTAGTTTGGAGATATTTGAGCATTTAAATATTTTATATAATTTTAAATGCCCAAATTCAAATATTTATGATTTAATTCAAAAACCCTAAGATGGCCTAGGAAAATGTGCATCACCTTTGGCAGAGGTTCTGAACCAAGACAAAAATGATGGGCATTTTAGAAGGGCATTTCAGGTTCATTGAAAAAGTTTTTAGTAAACCCTAGTTAGTTTCAGAGGGGGCTGGGGGTTCTGTCATCCCCATTTCAGGTTTCTGGTGAAAGAATAAACATGATGCAACACTCTAATGCATGATTAGCTAGGGTGTGACACCGGCGTCCTCGGTTAATTCCGGACAAGCTTCTCGTGATCCGAAGAACAGTTTGTACATCTCCACGGGTGTCGTACCCATGAAGTGTTGAAGAATTCGTGGTCCCTTCGGATTAAACTCCCACGGCCGGAGAGGACGGCGTTTGCAGGGCAGGAGATGCCTAATCAGCATGACCTACATCACCACGACCAGATCGATCTCCTCGCCTGGAGGTCTTGAATCCGGCCCTGCAATAGGGGCACGTCCTTTGACGGCCCCCAGTTAAGCCCTTGGCTGACCCATGACATCAGCCGCTGCGGAGGGCCCGAGCGGAAGACGGGCGGCGGCTTCTGCCTGCTGCCCTTGGGAGCGGTTATGTGGAACCACTCCTGCTGCCACAATCCGAGCTCCTCCTGAAAAGAGCCCTCGGGCCATGAAGCGTCGGCCCTTCTGCTTATGACCGCCCCGCTACACTCTGCTTGACGCCCCTCGATCATGTTCGGCTCCATGACGAAGGTCTTAAGCCACAAGCCGAAGTGAGGGGTAATGCGGAGGAAGGCTTCGCAAACAACAATGAATGAAGATATATGGAGGATGGACTCCGGAGCCAAGTCGTGGAATTCCAACCCGTAGTAAAACATGAGCCCTCTCACAAAAGGATCCATCGGGAAGCCTAAACCCCGACAGAGGTGGGATACAAACACGACATACTCGTTGGGCTCGGGGGTGGGGATGACTTGCCCTTTGACGGGCAACCTATGCGAAGTCTCGTAAGACAGGTACTTGGCCTCTCGAAGCTTTAGCACATCTTCTTCCGTGACGGAGGAGGGCATCCACCGGCCCTGTAGGTCGGAGCCGGACATTGTTGAAGGTCTGAAGCGCTCGAATCTGGGGCTCTGGGTGTTGGAACTCGGGGCAAGGAGTAGATTCGATTGAGGATTGAAGAAAAGAAACGAGCCTTGGTCCCGTTATAAAGAAGGGAAGTACCAAGAGCCGTCCCCGTGACCGTTCGGGACTCGCCTCCGAAAGAGGGGGCGTGGCAACGGGCGCGGTTGGGTTACCCATGTCCGTATTGATGGGAATCCCGGAATAAGGGGAACACGATCTCTTCTTCGACAAGACGTGCCAAGGAAACCACTTCGCTAAACGCGCTGAGGTGGTATGGTAAAAAACGATTCAAGTAAAGGCTTGGTAGTGGTGTGACGTCATGCCACCAAATACGTCAGCAGATTGAACTTGTGTACATATTATTCTCTCGATGGTGGAATGTGGAATTTATTTTGCAGAGCCGGACACTATCCTGGTGTTCATGATCTTCTATGAATTATTCGGAGGAGGAACCCGCCTTGCAATGCCGAACAATATGCGCGCCGGACTCATCGTAGTTGAAGCCTGGTTCAGGGGCTACTGAGGGAGTCCTGGACTAGGGTGTGTCCGGACAGCCGGACTATCATCATCAGCCGGACTCCAAGACTATGAAGATACAAGATTGAAGACTTCGTCCCGTGTCCGGATGGTACTTTCCTTGGTGTGGAAGGCAAGCTTGGCAATACGGATATGTAAATCTCCTACCATTGTAACAGACTCTGTGTAACCCTAGCCCTCTCCGGTGTCTATATAAACCGGAGGGTTTTAGTCCGTAGGACGAACAACCATTACAACAATCATACCATAGGCTAGCTTTTAGGGTTTAGCCTCCTTGATCTCATGGTAGATCCACTCTTGTACTACCCATATCATCAATATCAATCAAGCAGGAGTAGGGTTTTACCTCCATCGAGAGGGCCCAAACCTGGGTAAAAACATCGTGTCCCTTGTCTCCTGTTACCATCCACCTAGACGCATAGTTCAGGACCCCCTACCCGAGATCTGCCGGTTTTGACACCGACAGTCATAATCCTTGACCAACTCAAGCCATCTTCGTTGACGGAGATTTAAATCCGGCTAAGTAAATATATATTTGAGGCTTTTGTGGTCGGTAAAAATTTGGCACCTTTTTTCGATGAGGTAGTGTCTCCAAATTTTTAAAGCATGAACCACCGCGGCCATTTCCAAATCATGAGTGGGGTAATTTCCTTCGTGGGGTCGTAGCTGTCGTGAGGCATAAGCTACTACCTTGCCATCTTGCATAAGTACGCATCCCAGTCCTTGCCTGGAAGCGTCGCAGTACACATCAAAACTACGGTAGATATCTGGGAGTGTTAATACTGGTGCAGTTGTCAGGCGTTTCTTTAACTCAGTGAAACTTTTCTCACAGTCCGTAGTCCATTCAAACTTCTTATCCTTTTTGAGCAGCTCTGTCATGGGTTTAGCAATCTTGGAAAACCCTTCAATGAAACGGTGGTACTATCCGACTAATCCAAGAAAACTCCGGATCTGAGATACGGTGGCGGGTGGCAACCAGTCGAGCACATCTTTTACCTTACTTGGGTCTACTGCTATACCCTCAGCGGATAGCACATGCCCGAGGAATCCAACTTGCTTGAGCCAAAACTTGCATTTACTGAATTTGGCGTATAACTAATTCTCCCGGAGTCGTTGCAACACTGCGCGGAGGTGTTCCTTATGCTCTTCTTCACTTCTTGAGTAAATGAATATATCATCGATGAAGACGACCACGAACTTATTGAGGAAGTCCAGGAATACTTTATTCATCATGTGCATGAAGAAGGCAGGGGCATTGATGAGGCCAAAAGACATGACTGTATATTCATAGAGACCGTAGCGAGTGGTAAATGTGGTCTTGGGAATATCCTCCTTTTTAATTTTGAGCTGATAATATCCAGTCCGCAAATCAATCTTGGAGAACACCTTGGCTCCACTAAGCTAATCAAACAAATCATCAATTCTTGGCAGAGGATATCTGTTTTTGATTCTGACATCATTCAACTGTCGGTAATCCACACACATATGGAGGCTGGCATCTTTCTTGTCCACAAAAATAGCACGTGATCCCCATGGTGAGGAACTGGGGCGGATATACCCTTTTTGGAGCATTTCATCAAGCTGTTTCTTTAGCTCCACTAATTCGGATGACGGCATTCGATAATATTTCTTGTGTATTGGTGTGGTTCTACGCACAAGATCTATTGCAAACTCAAGCTCTCGATCAGGTGGCATGCCTGGCAGTTCTTCTGGGAATACATCAGGAAACTCGCTGACCACCGGAATTAATTCCATTTCAGCTATTGCAGTAAAGACCATTTCCTTGGAGGGTATGCTCCTACGAGCAATAAATTTTGTAGTTTGTCCCTCTTGGCTGGTCAAGTTGACTTCTCGGGTCGCACAATTTATGCACACTTGGTACCGAGTCAGCCAATTCATACCCAAGATAACATCAAACTGATCAGACTCAATAAGTATCAAAGAGGATGGAAAACGGACTCCGTTGATACTGACTTCCAAATTGCGGCAGACTAGATTGCTTCTGGTAAGAGATCCCGGGGTTTGTACCAGCATATTGTTACCCAAAAGGAAACAAGGAAATTTGTTTTGGGCAACAAAACTCCGAGAAATAAAAGAGTGGGAAGCGTCAGAGTCAAATAAAATTACTACAGGTATGTCATTAACAGGGAACATACCAATGACAACTTCGGGATTCTCTTGGGCTTCGTCAGCGGAAATGTGATGAACGTATCACGTGATGTCGTGCTGATTTGGGCATGCCTCCACATAATGGACTTGTGGCTTGAATGTAGCATCGGTCTGGTTGTTCTTGGGACACTGTTTGGCATAATGTCCGGTTTGTCCACAACTGTAACAAGAATTGTTGCGCAGGCAATTCTCCAGAACTGGGTTGAGCACGTCATTCTTGACTTGGGTGGTGGCCTTGTTAACATTTTGTTGCCAATTGGGCTTGTATGCTACCTGAGTTGGCTGCCAGGTACGAGCCTTCTGCACTGGTTGCATTTCCTTTTTGGGCTCAAACTTGCGTTTGTGATCGTTATGGGCAGACTTATTATCTGATACAATCTTGTTTTTCCTTTTCAGCAATGAAAGCCTTGTTCACCAGGGTTTGGAAATCTGGGAAATCGAACACACTGAGAGCACAACAAAGTTGCGGGTTTAATCCACCAAGAAACCTGTCCATCTTCCTTTCCTCAGTGGCCACGTCATATTGAGAGTAATGTGACAGGTGATTGAATTTCTGCAAATATTCTCCCATAGACTGACTTCCTTGGAGGAGCGCGAGAAATTCACGTTGCTTAGTCTTCATAATTCCCGTAGGGATGTGATATTTCCGGAATTGCTGCTTGAATCTTGACCAGGTAATTTCTTCATCAGCAGTCCCCATGGCTTTTTCATTTTCCCACCATATAGCAGTAGCGCCTTCAAGATAATGTGTTACAAATGGAACCTTACCCCCTTCATCTGTTCGAGCAACCTCAAGCTTCTTTTCCATAGTTCTCAGCCAATCATCTGCATCCAAGGGATCAATGGCCTGACTGAAACTGGGGGGCTTAGTCCTTTGAAAATCAGATAATTTGGAGTGATGGCCGGACTGATTTCCATTCTGTCCAACCATTGCTTGAATACTTCTGAATATTTCCATCAGATCATTATTTCGTCTTTCCTCGAACATACGCATAATTTGCTCGCTGGAGAGCGGATTTGGCGGTGGAGGCGGTGATGGAACGTACGGCTCGGGTGATTGTCCTTCCTGTCGTGCGGAACACCGAACAGGAGAACCCTCGCGAACGTTGCTACTGCAGCCTTCCCGCATCATGCTAATACACTACAAAAAAATACACTTCCGTGATGATACGTGTTTGTCACAGTAGGTCGCGTTTTTCATCATGCATGTACATCCATGACAAATTTATGACAGAATCAAGATAGTCATACCTGTGTTGTCGTAGAAGTGTTCCATGACATTACCAAAATTATCATCACGGAAGTGTCCACTTCCAGGACGAAAAATCGTGCGTCACAGAACTGCTTTCGTCAAGGGTGACCGACACGTGGCATCCACCATAACGGAACGCCGTTAAGCTATCGAGTCGGGTTTTGGATCCGATAACGCGTTAACAGCCCCGACCAATGGGGATTTTCCATGTGTAAAATCATCATTGGCTGGAGGAAACACGTGTCGGCTCACCGTTGGGACAGATGTCATCCGCTCATTGGACCGAAGGCGCCTATGATACGGTGACACGTGGCACGGCCCAACAGAGGCCCATTCCTGTGAAAAGGCCTGCCCGTTTGACTTGGTCAAAAGGTGGCGGGCCGGCCCACGAAAAGCCTGTTAACGACCTGTTCGCATATAGCCCATTTACAGCCCGCTAACCCAGGGCCCGTTACGCCCTATCCGAATTAGGCCCAGCAGCGTCATCTGGGCCATCCAATATGATTCAGCCCATTTTAACTTCCGGCCCATGTGTGGCCCATGACTTCTTTCAGCCCATATGAGGACCTTTGTAACTCTTGGCCCATTAATGGCCCGTGGTGAAACTGGCCCGTAATGAACAGTGTATCACTTTATACCCATTAACGGCCCATTATTCCATTGGGCCGTTTCCAGCCCAAGTTATCTTTCGGCCTTCTCAGGGCCCATTGATTCTTGGGCTCATTTGCAGCATTCGGTTACATATGGCCCGTTACTGTCCTTTTCTGCTTGTGGGCCAAATTCAGCCCATCGTTACAGTCGGCCCTTTTGCGGACCGTTAATACGTTGGGCCGTTTTCATGTCAAAAAAACCCATTGGGCTGTTTTCATAGAGTTATCAAATACGGCCTATTAACGTCCCGTTATGGCCACGAATAGTACGGCCCATGATTGGCGAAATGATGATACGCCCCGTAGAAGGCCCATGGATCCTACAGCCCGTATGAGGCCCATGGATAGTACGGCCCGTAGAAGGCCCATGGACCCTATGGCCCGTAGAAGGCCCATTGATCCCTAAGGCCCGTATAGAAGGCAGATGGATCCTATGGCCCGTATAGAAGACCAATGGTCCTACGGCCGAACGAAGGCCCATGGATCATACGGCCTGCTGGAGGCCCATGGTTACAACAGTCCGTGTGTTGCCATGATTATTTTGGCCTAGTTACCAAAAATAGGCTATTGTGGCCACTAGAAAAACACAGAAAAAGAACTGCAGTGACTACAAGCAAACAACTAAACAAGACAATAAGGAAATAAATAAGCAAGCAATTAAGGCTAGCCTATTACCGCTATTACACATATTACATCCACTGGGCATCAAAGTTCGCCATCAGTGCAAATATAGGGAACAAAGCAGCATATTACATACACTTGGCCGTCAAAAATGGCCACCAGTGCAAATAAATGCGGCAGCAAAACAAGAGCATCACTGAAACAACTTCAGAAGAGCTCAAGAAACGTTATCCTGGGTATCCACCATGCTGGCAATAAGCTTAGCAAGCTGATTAGCTTTGTCCTGTTTGGCGCTAAAATCCTCCAATGATTGCTGTTGCACCAGAAAGTATGCATCTAAATGCTCTAGGGACTTCTGCAGTCCTTCCACTTCTTGTCGCAGCACAGTTGATCGATGTCTTTCAGCTTGTAGTTGAGACTCAAGAAACCGAACTGATTCAGACAGTGAGTTTGAATAGCTTGTGCATGCGGTAGTGGCCAGTAACTCGAACACTAAACCAAGACAGGACTTTGGGGTTGTCTCGCTGTCTTCAAGATAGTCTTCCTTAGCTGTTTTATCAGCTTTGTTGGAGACCAACAAGGATGTGTCACTATCCTGAACCTTATCTGCATTACTTCCTTTACCATTGCTTAATAAGGCACTCTTCCCCAATATTCTGTCAGCATTCTAAAAGAAGAAACAAGCAGACACATAATAAGTTTAGCATGTACTAGTATGTGAAACTCATTTTGGTGAACCAGTTCATTAGTAAGGTGGACAGGATTAAACTACCAAGTCTTCTATTGCCAAGTACTAGTACATAATAAAAGCATCAAACAAACATATATCTATGTCCTATGGTCACTGCATTGTCTTGCCAAATCAAAATAGAGACATGGTTCAAATCATACCAGTTCAAGTCAAAGCAGCAGTGAAAGAATACAAGGCATGGGAAACTACACGGCACAACAAGATTTCAGATGGGTACCACGGGTCTACATGTACAACAACACTATTGGCTCTGTTGTGATGCTAGTAATGTGCAAGATATGAAAGTCAACTGTATACACAATTGAAATTGAAATCAACAGAGCTATTGATAAGAGCAAACCTGTTAAAGAAACATGCGTGAACATACCTGCTGTGCCATTGGAGTTTCGATTGGATCCTTCAATTTAAAAATAAGTTTGTAACAGTAAATACAGTGATACAAGAGCAAAGCAATCATAGTTAAAAAAGGCGCGCCTAAGCGAGCGCTTAAGCGCGCCTAGGCTCTAGGCGTTGGCAAAACGCATTGCGCATAACTACGCATAATCTGTGCATAACTACGCATAAGCATGCGCTTTGGTCGTAAAGCGCAAGGCGGTGGCAAAACGCACAATTAACGCCTAGCACTTTTTTGAACTATGATAGCAATGGAATCTTAAATTAGAACAGTTGTTCTTCAGGTTTAGGCACTTGTTCTACATGAACAAAGTACAGTAAGACGCAAGAATAAAATACTTAAAAATAGAAAATGAGCTCATAGACCTTACCACATTCTTCGTTCGGGACCAGTACAGAACAAGGCGTTCCCAGTCATCGTCCAGTAAATGTGTCTTAGGAGAACGTAAGGGAATTTGATGAGTTTCTTTGCCGGTGAAGTATGTTTTCTTCAGGTAATTCTGATACTGCCACCAAGAATTCTTGAAGATAGCAGAGGTATTAGCACAGGTTACCTCATCCTGAGTTTCCAAATCGGTCCTTCTCTATAGAGAAAAATGGGAAAATTTGCTGTACTATAACCATCATGGAGGTAGGATGTATGGGACGAAGCAAAGTAATTGCCATGAATAACATTACTTACACATAACTCCTGGACAAACACCTGCAACTGGCATTTTCCTTCATCTTCAGTATAATATTTCCAAGATGGGAAGATACGCACATACGATTTAACAATATCAAATGCGATAGATGCTAAACTACGACTGGCTGGTTGTCCTTCCTCCACAGGAATAGGCGTACTAACTAGTGTTGTTTGGGAGCTCTGTGGTGGAGATGGTGTTGTGTCAACAGGAACTGGGTTACTATCGGCTGGGGTTGGGGTTAGATTGGGTGACGCTGATTCTCTGTCCATCGCAGTAGGGGTACAATCTGCGAGAGTTTGGGTTATGTGTGGTAAGGCTGGTTCTTGTGCATGTACAACCGGGGTGCTATCTCTACCAAGAGGTAGCACTGTTTTATTTGAAGATCGTGTTTTTATTCCGCTAGATACTGGCATCACCCGCTCCAATTCAAATGGCTGATAAACAGGAAACATAGTTGAATGTACAGACATTGTATGAGAGAGAGATGCAATAGATAGTGTGGAAAAAAGAGGGCATGAAATAGTTGACATGTATATTGTTTAATTAAAACGAATAGCATGACATAATTTCACATATATGATGTCTATCTAAACCGGATAGCATAGCATAACAGAATTCAAAGATATGATGAATAACTAAACAGGATTGCCTAACATAATTCACCTACATGTTATCTAAGTAATCAGGATCGCATCATTTAATTCACATATGTGATTTATATGCTAAACAGAGGGCATTCGATATGATGTCTGAACTAAGAACATGGTGTTGAATATTGTGTATATGATGTCTAAACTATGTAATGCAAGACACCGTATGCATGATATGAGTAGTATAACCGTGCCAAGTTAGAGCATACACCTCAGTGGGGGAATAGGACTGGTCATCTGTCTCTGAATCCATCTCTGAGGTGCTATCGGGACCCAACAAGAGATCTACTTCGACAGGTAGCACTGTCTGCTCTGAAGGCCTTGTTTCACTCTAGATTTTTCCATCTCCCACCCATATGGCTGATTCACAGGAAGAGTAGTTTAATGTACAAACATTGTCGACAAATGGAAATGTAATGAAGAAAAGGATGGGCAAGATATCATTCAAATATATGATGCCTGGTTAAACAGGATGGCATTGCACATTTCACATATATTATGGCTGGCTAAAAGACATGAGACTGCATAATTCCCATATATGATATAGAAACTAAAGAGGTGGCATTACAGAACATGTCTAAACTAAGCAGATGACATATATGATGTCAAAAGTAGGCACTGCAAGGCAACATATGCATGATATGACTAACATCATCATGCCAAGGTAGAGCAAACACCTTGGGGGGTAAATAGGAGTGGTCAATGGCGTCTGAATACGCCTCAGAACAGATATCTTCCTCTGGATTACAATCTGGAGAGGGGTGGGGAGGGTTTGCCATTGAACCCACCATGGAGAAATGTCTGCATGACATTGTATTGCCTTGCAAAACACTTCTCTTTTTCTCTACATGTTCAGCATGACTGTGTACAATATCTGACATGCATACGCAAAAAATATGGTGAGATATGTAAGGAGAGCATGCAGAAATTTAGAGTGATGGTAACAACCAGTGGATTGACGTTTTTCTGTTGAACCAAAATAGCCCTAATGGATCGACGTGAATGTATAGTAATAAGTGATGCAACAAGTGTACAACCTCTTTGCCGTAGCCGTGTCGACCTCAGCATCATTGGGTTGGTCGCTGAAGCAGTTGAGGCAGAGGTGGCTGTCGAAGGTGTGGAGGAAGATCTAAGGAATCTATAGACGGCATCCAGGGCACTGCTCTGTTGTGATGGATCGTTCTGTCGTTGGAGCAGCTCCGGTGAGCCGTAAGACATCAAGGCTGAAGCAGCACAAGACAGACATCGTCAATCTCAAGTGGGATTCTAATAGCATCTCCAATAGATGATGTAAAATGGATGTAAAATTAACATCACAAAAAACCACCTGACTACAATAGATGAGGTAAAAACTGTTGACTCTGAACTTAACTGTCAAAACTGAAATTAACTGTGGAATCTGAATGCTACTGTCGAAACTGAACACAATGGTAGCAGAGAGGCACTTGACAGCCTGCAGTTCATCTTCAACCTGCACCCCCCTGAGCCGCCAACCACCACCGGCCGAACCGCCGGCCCCAGCGCCGCCTCGCCGCCCCGAAACAACTCGCCACCGCCGCCCCGGCCAGCCCTCTAGGCCCCACGCCTCCCACCCTGAACCCTAAGATAGATAGTGGGGTACCTCTCCGGCGAGCCCCCGTCCCCGCTGCGGGTGGTTCTTCCTTAACTCCTACGAGCCCCCCCAACCCCTGAAAATCGACTGACCCAAAAGTCGATTCAGTCGACTGAAGTTTGGCTTATTCGGAGCAGAGCAGCAGCACGAGCGAGAGGGAGAGCAGCAGCAGCAGCTGGGCGAGCGAGCGATCGAGCGAGAGCCGGAGTAGCAGCAGCAGGGCGAGCGAGCGAGCGAGAGCCGGAGCAGCAGCAGCAGATCCGGCTGGTATGGACACCGCCGCTGAAGGGGCCTCGCACTAGGGGAGAGCCGCCATGGAGATGTCGCCCGCGGCACCGGCTTCAAGGTAGCCGCTCCATGGGGGTGCGGGATAGAGCACCGTCGGCGCCGGGAGGTTGAGTTAAGGAGAAGGTGCGATGCGATGAGTGTACAACCTCTTTGGTGGCGCCGAGTAGGCCTCGGCTTCGTCGAGTCGGTGAGGATGCTGCGGTTCCGGTGGAGCAGGTTAAGGCGGCGCTATGGGGATGGAGCAGCCTCGATAGACGAGGCGATCATCGGAGCAGCTCCTTGGAGGTGGAGGACGAGGCGGCTGAACCGGCTGGACAGCGAGATGGACGACGGATCCTCATCCGGGGAGGTGGACGAGGGACGTCGAACTATTGCGGTGGACGACGTCGTCGGGGAAGAGGCTCCGGCTGGGCAGCGGTGACGTGGCGGATGGAGGAGGGTGGGGTTTTGCAGCTAGAGCGGCGATGTTATGGCGGCCTGGGATTTCGAATGGCGAAAAGGGGGTGATGGGAGGGGGTGAAGCATGACTTAGGGACGCGCTTGTCCAAAATGTAGGGTGTGTTACAAAAGTACCCCCCCCCCACCGATTTGAACTAGCGGCCCTTTCGGCTCAGGGTTGGAAGGGGGATTTCGCGTGTCGGGATTTGGTAGCTGGAGGGAGTTTTCGCGCGCGTTGTAATTTGGGATAGCAAGGCGCGGGTTGTGAAGGCGCCAGTTTTGGGAGCATGATATCTGAATTTTCTGGATATAACAAGACGCGGGTTGAATTTTAGGGACAAGCCTAACTAGTAATATTGTACTTGTACGTACCAAATCAATTTGCACTTCCCTCAACCAAAAAGAAAACGAAAAAAATTAAAATATTCACACCACACAAAGAGAGAGTCTTGCCCCGTTTTACTATACAAATGCTATTCAAAGCTACTCCCTCCTTCCATCTATATAGGGCCTAATGCGTTTTTCGATGCTAACTTTGACCAAATATTAGAGCAATGATATATGACATGCAACTTACACAAAGCACACCATTAACTTCGTCTGTGAAAGGTTCTTTCAATGATATAATTTTCACATTGTGCATGTCATGTACTATTAATCTTGTCAATAGTCAAAGGCGGTCTTAAAAATCTCATTACGCCCTATATAGATGGAAGGAGGGAGTATGAATCCATGTTATGTCCGATTAACTTTTTTCACTTTGCTGTATAATGCATGTAACCTACTCATACCAACATTTTAGTGCATTCCAAATGTCTATACTACCGCTCCAATTCGAACTAAATTTGAATCCGTTTCGCTATTTCAATAAGAATCTACAATCATGATTGTTGCCAACTTCAACCATCATAGTTTCCTTGCTATCCGCCAGATATAAATCGGACAACCTATAATGCAGGATGGCAGGCACACCATCATCAACAACTCCATTTTTTTATAAGAGTAGAGATAAAATATATTAAATGTAGTATAACATGTGCATAAACACACCATGTGTATCACCGTTATATATATTCACACATACGTCGGTTTAAAACACTATGATAAATTCTTCAAATATCCGAATTCGCTTTTTATAATGAAGTATATATGATCTCTATTTGTCTTTCACACCCACACAACCCTCTTATCTTTGTAGCTAGCGCTAACTTTCTCTTGTGCATGCACACGCCCGCATCCCTCTCACATTCCCTCAGCATTCTCTAGCTCCATCGCGCAAATTCGTCTTTTCACTTTAGGTCGTTCACCCACGGTGTGTGTAGGCCCCCCAGCTCCTTCTTTACGGCACACATCGATCGATATGCCTCTCTAGCCAGGTGTGCCTAGCACAAACACAAGCTTCCTCTCTTCTCTTGTCACCGTCCATGCCTCACTCCCACCACTCTTTTCATCGTTCTCGTACTCGCACACTCCTCCCCGCTCGATATAGTATGCCTCTCGTACCACCTCCTACATGCATCCCTCTATCTCTATCCTTCTCCTCGTGCCTCGTTTGCTTCTAACACACACATGCATGTATACCGATCGATCTCCCAACATATACCTGGATCGACTTTAACTACCCCCCCATTGATCAACGTACCTCACAAGTTATGTCTCTCCTTTCTCTAACAAAGGGCGATTGATCTTTCTATGTAGTTATGTCTGCTTACCACAGCCACATCGTCCCCCTCATCATTCATGCATGCCTCCTGACCCGTCTCTCACACGCACGTGCACAGACAACAAGCAGCCATCTCCTCTCTTATTGATATTGCGGGCGTGCCCTCCGTTTCTCTAGCAAGCCTATCCCACCATCTGTTAGAAGCAACTCCACTACCAACCCCTCCAACACTCTAGCTCTGTCTCTCTCCCAACCTTATTCCTCTCATGCACATATGCATGGATGCCGATCGATCTCCCTTAATACATGAGGCAGATCGATCTCCTTAATACATGAGGTAGGCCTCTCTCCTCCTCCACACATATACCAGCCATTGTACCTCTATGGTTAATTGGGCCTCCCTCTTCCCCCACCACACACCGATAGTCGAGCGCTGCAGGTAGGTATCCATGCCACAGAGACAAACTGCACATGTCCCCTCTCACGTTCCAGTAGGCCAGCCACTCTATATCTTTGACGTGGGCACACACAAATTCGATGGCACTCTTTATCGATCACGCACGCGCACACACAGACATCATCCCTCTTTTCGGTTCTATGGACACCTCAAGCCGGTGATACCTCCACTCTCTTCTCGTGGATCACCCCCTCTATATATATGTTATATCCAGGACTCTATTTCACACACATTGCATAAGTTACATTTTTTGATTGAACCCCCCCCCCAAAAAAAACTCTCAAGAACCCACACACTATATCTCTCTAGGTTTGTATCTCTCTCACACAACCCCACGTAGGTGGTGTACGTATACAAGAAGATAATAGGTGCACCGTGCACGTACTCATGCTTTGTGCCCAGCCACACCGCGCGGGTACACGGTGGAGCTCATTTCTTTACGAAATGGCAGCCCACGTGCTAATTTGAACGCCTGTAGCGGTTGTTTATCTAGGGAGGTCGTGTACCACGCCTGCACAAAACAAAGTTCGACTTGACGCGTTGCCACGTAATTTTTAAATAAAGTTATAGCGCTCAATGGCACGTACACAGAATATAAAACAATATTTATGGATAAAAAGGTAGTCCGCTCACTATATACAATGGAGCCTTGCGTGCCTGGTTTGTTGCTCTTCAGAGTATCTCACACAAGGCTGTGGTGGCCTCTCTCTCTCTCTCTCTCACCATTGGTCACTGATCCGGCCGCATCCCGTCCGCCAGGGGAAAGGGAGTGCGGTGGCCTCTCTCTCTCTCACCATTGGTCACTGATCCGGCCGCATCCCGTCCGCCGGGGGAAAGGGAGGAAGTGCATCGTTTCTCTGTTCGACGGCGCCGAGGCATCACATCTCGATCTGCGGTACACGCTGTTCTCTCTGACCAAGCTCCGGCGTGGCAGGGCCTATGCCACCTGCTCGCAGATTCCACCCACCCCCGCTCACCTAGTTACATCCCGACGACCTCCAGGTACCCCTCCGGCCTTGCTCCACTGCCCGTCTTCCCACGTCGCCGCATGTGGATCTTCCATAGTTCTTTTCCCAAAACGTAGCTCGTCCAGCATACTTTCCATATTGCATTCTCGTCCTCACACCGTTTTAGACAAACACAACTGTGTTGTTATCTTCCCTTAGGGCAAGGAATATGCTTCTTTTTTGTCGTCGCATGTGTCATCAACTGTTATTGGCCAGTAATTGTTTCCTTTGTACCTCTTTTTTGCAAATAGGGCTATCCATTTCACCTCGTTGCTATTGCGACCTTTCGGTGAACTGCACAAATCACTTTTTTTTCTTAAGAGTGTTTTGTGCAGTTGTACTAAAATGTCACATGGGCAACGTCTCTACATTTCAGTGCGACTGCACAAAGGGAGATTGGTTTTTCTCTATCCTCCTCATCCAACTCTGAGCCTAATCTTCTCCAACTAGTTAGTCTTAAGAGAGACTGCAAAGGTGACCGGCTTCTATTTATGTGTTTATTGTTTCATCAGCAACCCTCTATTATCGTAATCACACTTAATATCTTTGGAACAGGGATGCTCAGCTCTATTTTAGTGGAACTGCACAAAATGATCGGAATGTTGCATGCTCCAGACAACTACTTTTTTCCCCAACATGCCTTGTTGATTTAGACAGAGCTGGGGGGACATTGCTGCCAATGAAAGCATGGATCAATTTCAATTTAACACCTTCTCACAACTCTGTCTTCAGTTATGATGTAATTATTAGCTTTGATCTGCTAATAATTGACATGCATTAGCAAGGAAGTTAGTTTTTTATTGTTTCCGAAAGAGCATCGATGGCAAGACACGCGAAACAGAAGCTGAAAGCTCACACCATTGTACAATTTCATGTCTCGCTGGAAAATTATTTGTATAGTACGTCAATTATGTAAACAAATGATGGAAGCTTGATAGCATTGCCAGAAGCCTCTTCGTCATCCGGTTCCATGTGCCATGCACAAAATTATACTCCTTCGTTCCTAAATATTTGTCTTCTTACAAATTTCAAACGAGCATATTTTAGAGTGTAGATTCACTCATTTTGCTTCATATGTGTACTCCCTCCGTTCCTAAATATTCTATTCGTCTTTCTAGAGATTTCAACAAGTGACTACATACGGAGCAAAATGAGAGAATCTACACTCTAAAATATGTATATACATCTGTATGTGCCAGTCCATTTGAAATCTCTAAAATGACAAATATTTGAGTAGTCACTCGTTGAAATCTCTAGAAAGACAAATATACTCCGGAGTATATTTAAGAACCGAGGGGGTAGTGCACAACCGCATGGGAGACTCAGCCCGGTCGTTGTGCCGCATTAATAGTGAGTAATGAGCAGTCAAATCATAAGCCCCACCTTTCCCACTGTAAGTTGCTCTGCAGAAGCAACCATCAATACGCTCTTCTTTGAATCCGCTCATACTACTCCATCCGTCACTGTTTATACAACGCGCTTTAGAAAAAAGAAAAAAGATCTGTGGGACCAAGACGACTAGCGATCGGCCTGAAAAATAGCATTGGTAGTTATAGCACGGCGTCTATTACTATTAGAGGAATAATGCGTACACACATGCATGCAGTGCTTCCACCCCGGGTACACACATGCATGCACTTACTCCACTCCGTAGTTACATGGAGAGAAAATTGTGGACTTGATTGCGGTTACCATGCCCTAATTAATTGAGCATTAAACCAAACGTGTCTAAAGTCTCTCTGGTGGTGGAAATGCATTGAGAGAAATGCATCATAATGAAGCGCGCCCTGTAAACTGTGACAGAGGGAGGAGTAGTACTCCCTCCATCTAGGTATGTAAGTCACCTTACGAAAATCAAATAATCCCAAAACACTTAGGCATGGTACATTAACTCACTCCTCATTTCTTGTTTCGTGACATATCAACCAATAAGAGATGTGGGCCATGCATGCTTTGAATGAATTGAGACTACCAAACATAACATGCAGTGGTTAGTTCATTGCATGCAATGCTATTAATTAGCAAAAATGCATTTAGTTCTCTCGTTTTCCCATCCGTCTTGGTCATGGTGCACAACCTAAGATGACTTACACACCTAGACGGAGGGAGTATGAAGGTTCAAAACCAAGTATGCGTGTGGCCAGTCGGTCAACGCACCTCCTCTTGGCATATCACTGACATGTGGGACAAGAGTGTGAGTAAACCGATCTCAATTGACGGCGAAGAGCCAACCCGCCGTTCCTTGAGAGAGACGAGGAGCGAGAACACACAGACGGGTTCGCATGGAGGCCAAGATATATTCGAGCATGGTTGGTTGATCGATATCATTCATTACATGTTGGGCTGCCGTTTTCCGCCCTTCTCCGGAATAAACGTGTACTTTATCAGAGATAAAAAGAAATAAGAGTACAAATGCTCCACCATGCAGTTCTAGTAGTAGTACTACTCGTACAACTGCACTTGGCTCTTCGCCTCTCCGTGAAGTCGAACAATGATGGTACTCTGCATGTTGGGTACTACAGTGTATGCCTCTGACAATCTGACACCAAATGGACTGATGCATGTCCACCGAGGGTAGGTTGCATTAGTCAAAAGGCGTAAGCGAGCTTCACCTTGTCCTGCAAGCTTCTCCTCGTTCTGCGAGTTGAGGGGACACACCAAAAAGTAGTGCTAGTCCATACTCCCTCCTTTCCGGTTAATATGGCTCAATCTTTTTTGCGGGTAAATGAGAGAGCTTTATTCATATATAAGCATTCTTAGGACGATCAGCCAAGACACTGGTCACTAGGAAGCGAGGTACCCCGCAAAAAAAGAAGTAGGAAGTGAGGTGTTTCATCAAGCCAGCTCTCGGACACATTCAAAGTGCAGCAAGCACGGTTCGCACGAAGATGCGCCGCAAGGTTTGCTGACCTGTTTACATGCTGAATAACAAAAAAAGAGGAAATATTACCGAGCGCTACTATTTCTAATAGGATATGAGCCAGAATTAAGCGAGAATTGTGGCGAGTGTTCCATGCAATCAACTTCCATTATCACATGCGAGAACCCTCAAAGAGAACCAAATGTGTTGAAGATTGCTTTATCACATTTTAAAATTATAATAAGAGTGCAGACGCTCCTCCATCCCGTTCCTAGTACTAGTATGGTACGTACCTTTATAGACTATATTAGTAAACTTTGCTCTTGGTTGTTTGCCTATTCGGGAAGTCGAACAATAGTAGCACTAGTAGTATAGTGTATGCTTCTGGCAATCTGACACCGAATTAACCGTTGCACGTCCACCGCCTGAGCGAGGGAGAGCTTGAATTAGTCAAAAGTTTCTCCTTGTCCTGCGAGCCACCGCGCGCAAGTAATGCTAGTCCATACTGCCTCCTCTCCGGTTAATATGGATTAATTTCAAACGAGATAAATACACTGTCTGTCACTGTATATTTGTAAAAATATGGTCAGTGGACTTCATAATATGCTCATTGCGCTCAATATATATATATTCCGGTGTTTATACGGTCACTAGCTCACCCTGACTGAGTATGTGTGTGCATGCACGTGTAGGTTGAGCACTTAGCGTGACCGTGTGTGTTCCCTCGTGTGCTCGGACATGCATGCATTAGGGCGTCGCGCGCATTTTTGCATCCATGTGTACGTGTGACTGTTGCATACGCGCAGGGGGAGTACGTGTAGGGGCCACTAAGGAGCAGTCAAATCACACAGTAAGTTAGTCGGAATAAGCAACCATCATTTCACTCTTGAATGACACGTACGCAATATAAAATGGTTGATATGGAGAGAAAAAGAAAACCACTATATATACACTAGCAGGAGCCTAAGCTACAAGCCTGCTTGCTAAGGTTGCTCTCTTCACAAGCATAGAACGACGGGCCTGATCCCGCAGCTGGGGGAAGGGAACAATGTTCTCCGTAGACGCGGTCGACATCGGCGAGGGAGAAACCCCAAAGTCGGTGCGTCCCAATCGGGGGTCACCGCGGTTTGGGCCGATGCCGTGTCCCAACCGCCCTTCTAGCTACAGCCCGACGTCCCAGGTAGTCCATCTTCCTTTTGGAGCCGGCTTGCTCCACTGCCGTAGGTCCATCTCCATGTCGATCTTTCTCTACTTCTACCGGCTTCTACTTGTGATGAGTTTATGTCTCATGAACTAGTGCCAGTACTATTATTCTAATCACACTTCTTCAATATCTTTGCCATCAGGGATGCTCAGGTCGATTTTAGTGGAACTGCACAAAAGCATCGTATGATCCGAGGGTGCCAGCCATCTTTCCTTCGACAGGTTCTACCTGGCCAGGGAATTAAATCATGTTTAGGGTTTATGGTTTAAGTCATACTGACCCCATCAGCAGTTTTTCTTTCGTACACGCTCTCACAACTTTTTTCTTTAGTTGTGAAGTAAATATTGGCTATGATCTGTGAATCATTGAGATGCATCAGCATGCGTGTTAGTTTTCCTTTGTATTTGATGGAATGTTGTAACGGGGCAACCTTGGAATAGGAATGAAAATGGAGTGCAAAGTTTCCGTTTTTCCGGAGAAAAAATGGAAACGGAGAGAAACCAACGTTTGGTTTCGTTGGATCGCGCCATCGAGCAAAACCAACGTTTAAATCACGTCTGTCGTGTTCGTGTCTCACCCTCCTCCACAGCTCGACCCCACATGGTCGCTCGGCATGCCACTCACCGCAAACCGAGTATACGATAACTTTCCCGCCTGCTTGTTGATGGATCGCGCCATGGAGTACTACTAGAACTACTGGAAGAGATTGACGAGTTGGAGGAGGACAGCTAGCTGTAGCACGGACTCCCAAAAACTTTTTACATGCATGTTGTAGCCGGCTATTGCAACCTTTGAACGCGGAGCAGCCGCGTGCACCCAGAAGCGGCGTGGGCGACGCTCTCTCGGCCGGCGCGCCGCTTCAATGCCGGCGCCAGTGAGAGGTCGCGTCCGCTCTGGTCGGGCATGAATGCGGCACTGACCGTTTCGGGCGGGAAGCATGCGCGGGTGATGAAGAGGGTTTGGGTTGGTCAGGACCGGCCGTGGCAGCGGTCCGGACGTGCGCAAACAAGAGATGTTGTACGTTAATATTTCTGTGTATATAATTAACAACGTAAATAATGTGCCAGTTGGACAAATATGATTGGAGATGGAGATGGAAATGGAATTTTACGTAAACACGGATATGCATGTCTATGTCTATGTGTGTGTGCGCGACGACTCTCGCGACCTGGAAGCGGGGGCGTGTTTTTGATCGAGTTTTCTTTCTTGGTACGTTAGAAAATTAGTTTGTCCAATTCACATCTAGATGTTATTTAAGGATATCACATCTAAGCTCCCACAAGTATATAATGTAGCAACAAGAAACAAAAAAAATTAGGACAAAAAAATAGACCACAAACAGAGTGGACATCAACTTAGATGTGACATAACTATGTCACATCTAGATGTGTCCTAGACAGACCCTTAAAAAATTGTCCGCCAGTTTTCGTTTGTTTTTTTCGGGAACGTGCGTATTCTATTTAAAACCACTGCTGTGGAGAGATTTTTTTACTCCATTATAGCCTCTTGTTTGATAGAGTTTCTCGAGTCTCGCTCTCTCACCCTCTCCATATCAAAACAAGATGACAGTGTCCAGTCTATTTCTCTCCTCGCCGGTGGTCACAGATCCGGCTGAATCCCGTCTGCTGCGGGAGGTGAGGAGGTGCAGCGTTGACGTTATCGCCGTCGGCGACGGGGGGGGAGCCAATGCGCGCCGTCCTCTCGGAGCCGGCGCTGGCACGGACGAAGATCCTCCGCGCCCTTGTTCGCTGCCGTCGTGTGGGCAGATCCCGCCCGCCCGCCTAAACGACATCTCGCCCACCTGAGGTATAACTTCTTGTACTGGTCCAGCTCCCCAGGTCGCTGCGTGCGGGTTTTCTTCTATGCGACTACTCCCCAGCTCCCCATGCATAGTAGCTAGGGTTCGTCGGCTCGTCCAACATTACCTACTAGTACTATTATAGAGGAAATGCCACTCGAAAAGTTGTCCTGATTTATGCCTCGGTGGAGGTATACATGCTATTTTGACAAAAACTACATGGTGGTTGTACAGTCATTGTCCATATGGTGGTAGTACTATCATTGGTTAAATGAAGAAATGCTTTTTTTCTCGGGTATCCTGGTTTAGTTCCCATCAAGATATAATTATGATGCTTCTGTTTGTTGGTGTACTTTTCATTAACCCTTTTTTATATTTTTGGAAACGACGATGCGTGTCTCCATACCCGGGCATGTCTTCCTCAATTTTAGTGGAACTGCAAAAAATTGGATGGCCATTATTGTTCCGCCTCACTATCCTCTACCACGTGGTTCTTCCTTCCGCGAGCTTGATTACTGAGAAGAAACAGACCACAGTGAGGATTTGTCAAACTTCATAGGTGCCTCACCCAAACTTGATGCCAAATGGATGATGCATCACCACGATGACCTATCGATGCTCATGGCCGCGCCTCATGGTAGCATCAGCTGGTGAAGCTGATCGATATTCAATGAAAAACAAGCTTTCTTCCATCAGTGCTCTTTGCTTGTTACGCACAAAGATGATATCCTTCGTCAGTTCACCTTGGTTGCGTTGGAGACGCAATCGTCTTTCACGTTGGTGCAATTTTATCACACAATTGGCTATGAACCAAATGTTTCCTCAAAGAAGGATCGACGTTGGTACTACGAGCATAAGTTTTTGTATTGATTTCTAAGCCTTCTCACAACCTTGTCTCCATCTCCCCTATAATTTTATTTGTCCAGCTATTAACTTTGATTTAAAAAATGGTGTGGACTAAAAACCCGGATGGACATAGTAGCCCTCCATTTTTATTTACTCCGCATATTAGATTTTACTGAAGTCAAACTTTGTAATGCTCTCAAACCTTTCCGATAATTGAAATTAAAATTCTTTATTTATACACACTCTCACACGTTTCCAATAATTTGGCGCATGTGTGGTTGTTCACTTAAGGGAGGGTAGTGTACCACACGTGAAGGACAGGAAGTGCGACCAGGACGCGTGGGCGTGGATCGTTAGTTCATCAGAAGTAGTACTCCCTCTGTACATTAAATAAAGACTTTCGTTTCGTACTTACACAATTTAAAACGATTGTTATGGAGAGAATAAGAAAACCACTCCACTATATATTAGTCGTATACACACGAGAGTACTATATGGACGCAACTTCATTGACTTAGTGCACCTGCCTTTGGGTTTATGAAAGGTGGACCCAAAATGTGGCTGGCTCACCTGTCATACAGCCAAAAGCAGATGGAGTGAACGCACTGGAGCTCAGTCCGTACTACATTAGTATATATATAAGCGGGAGCCTCAGCGCTTGTTCGCTAGGGTTTGCACTCTCCACACGCTCGCCGCAATACATCTATGTTACACGCTGGAGGCTCAGCGTTCATTTGCTAGGGTTTGCTATATTCACAGTCTCTCACCCTCTCTTCACCAGATCTAAACAAGACTGCATTGGCCTCCTGTCTCTCTTCCCCCTCACAGCTGGTGAAGGAGGCGTCCATATCCCGTCGCACCGGGAAGGGGAGGAGATGCAGTGTTAACTCTATCGCCTTCGGCAAGGGAGGCAATCCACTGCTGGCTGCGTTGTTCTCTTTCACCCAGCGCCTATGCGGGAGGGCCACCGACCCCTTCTTCCTTGCTGTCGTACGTAGTGTGGGCAGATCCGGCCTCCCGCTGCACGCCTTGCCACATCCCGATGACCCTAAGGTATAAGTTTCTTTGAAACCATCGTTGCTCTAGCTGCATGTGGATCTTTTTCGATCTGTAGTCGAATCTTGGTCTTGGTTCAAAGAGGAAAGAAAGGTGCGGTGGCGTGGAGCATGAATCTAGGACATGGTTCAATGAGGAAAGGAGTGAGGAAAAGTAGTATAGACTGGCTATCTAGCCGCTTTGTTGGTCGAAAAGGGAAAAAGGGGGTAACCCAGTACACACATCTGTAAGGAACCGATCTCTTTGTTGAAAAGGGAAAGAAACTGGGGGGTCGGGTAGTTTGTGCAGGACTAGATTTGCTGCCCTCACATAGGAAAAAAGTTCAAAGAGAACAAATATGGGACCAACACAGATATGCTGCTTGGCTACATACTCTGCATCACCCATTTATACGTGTGGACGCACATGGTGCTAGCATGTCCCATACAACTATTTTGCTGTTGTTAATCTAAGAATGCCGCCGGAAAATTGAAGCAATGCCACTGTTAAAAGTAAATTACATTTTTAATGAATGTTGTTTCAAGAGAGTGTCTCTGTTAATATGAATCAATGCAACCATTTTAGAAATGCTACTATCCTACTTTTTTTTCATCCAAGATAAGTTAGATGCTTCTTTCTGTCACCGTTTGTTTCATCCTCCTTTATCGGCAAGTAATTGTTTCCTTTTTTGCCTCTGTTAAAATAGGGGTATCGATTCAACTTGTTGCTATTGCGTCATTTTGCTTCGCTACTCAAAACACTTATATTTTAAGAGTGTTTTGTGCAGTTCAACTTGAATGTCACACCGGTTACTTTGCTTAATTTTGGTGGAACTGCACAAAAGGAGATCGAGATTTGTTTCCAGTGTTCCTGTCGAGTTGTTTCAAATCTTCGTCTCAACCACATGATATCTATTCAACTTGTTGCTATTGCGACATTTTGCTTCGCTACGCTAAACACTTTGCTTGATTTCAGTGCAACTGCACAAAATGAGATTGGATTTCCTATTCGTGTTAGCAGATTCGTATTTTATCCTGGTGTTCTCATGAAAGGTCAGTACAGGCCTTCATCCACATGATTGTGTAGTGTGCTTTGAGATGTTGTGCTACTTGTATTGGTACTGTTTTAAATAAATGTTGAATTGAAGCTATTGTATTGCTATCTTTTCCCATTAAGTAGTGAACAAAAATGGGACCAACCCAGACATGATGCTTGTTGCTTTGTTACAACAAACTCTGCATCACCCCCTTTATAAGAAGATGGAAGCACATATTGTTGTTGCGCCCACTCTCCCCTGGAACTGTTTATGCTTTTCGTTAATCTAATGCCGCTGGTAAAATTAAGCAATGCCACTCTCAGAATTAATTAACTACTGAATCTTAGTTCAAAACTGCAACACTTGTTAGGAATGGTACTATCCTGCTTTGTAGTTCTTTCTACATGTTTAACCAAGGTATTGTTAAGATAATGTCTCTTTAAAAATGAATCAGTTGCATTGTTTTAGGGATGGTACTTTTCTGCTTTGTCGTTCTTTATACATGTTGAACCAAGGCATTATTAAGATAATGTCTCAGTCAATATGAATGAATCACACTGATGGAGAATTTCTCCTCTCCTACTTTGTTTCCCATTAAGAAAAGTCATCAACCGTTATTTCTCAGTAATTGTTTCCCTTATACCTATTGTTGCTTACAGGGATATCAAAATTAAAGCTCGGTTTTATTCCGACTTCGATTTTAGTTGAACTACACAAAAGGAGCCAATGTGTCCAAGGCAAACTACTGCATTACTGGGTCCAGTTGGTCGTTCCACTTTGCAGAAAGAAGTAGTCACTGGATGCGGTACATTACAGAAGGAATGACCGAGAAGCTTTACAGAGTATTATTAGACACCGGTGACATGACTAGTTTGCAGAGACCATTGGCAATTTAACAACACGTGGTGTGCCCTGGGCAAAAAGTGCCCAAACAAGTACAAGAAGCTAAGACAGGACACGATCATAGGCATTACATATTTTGAATAGGAAAAGCTTGTCAAAGTTTAATCATTGATGTTAGCAAGATGACGTTAGTTTAATATATTGGAATTGGAAAACCTTGTCAAAATTTGCTCATTGATGTTAGCAAGAAGACATTAGTTTAATATATTGGAATTGGAAAACCTTGTCAAAATTTGCTCATTGATGTTAGCCAGAAGACATGGATTTGATATTTTTGAGTGGGACGCCCTTGCTGTGAGCAGCGTCGAGTGTTTTTTCCTATTCTTGTGTTCAGTTTAGAAGTAAATAGTTACTCTGCTGAGATATTCCTGTGTTAAGAGTTTGTTCTGAATATTGTCTATGTAATGCCAGGCCTTGTGTTTGATTGCAAAGTTGAGCTTGGAATGTTGTGGCATGCGGCATCATGAGCTGTTCACCGTGCCTCCTGAGAATAATGCTTCGTATTGTTTTGCATGTCGATCTAATGCCAGTGTTTGCTTGTTAAAAAGATCATCCTCTTCTGTTGTTTCCGTGCATAAGAAGTTCATCGTCTGATGTTTCATTCATAGCCTATACGACATGTCGGGTAGGTTAGAAGTGAAACCATATGATCTTCCGACCAACTCATGATATTGGGCCGTCATTGGATCGTCGTTTTCCAACCAAAACCGCTTGTAAAACTGACGCTTGTAAATTAAAGCAGATGGTCTCGGGCAAAGGCGCTTGGTTGGTCGATTTCGACTAGTAAAATATTGGAAGTACTTCACACACGATAAAAACGCTGAACGACACTCGGACGATTGCTAATCCAGCCGTTAGCTGCTGTTTCAGCCTTGCCCATGGATGGCATGCGCACGTCGTGCATGTATCGTCTGGTAATGTCGTCCATATAACAATGCTCGTAAAATATACACTGGTCTCTCAAATTACACGCGTAACCCGCCGGTTTTACTTACAGACCTTGGGCCTTCCGATGACGAGTAAATTACACTTGTATGTTAATACAGGTTAGAAATAAACCATAGCTACCAAGCGCGGCCTTACCATTTCATGTCGTCTTAGTTTCTCGAAGGTGCTCATAGGTGTCCAATGATCCCAGCTTCCTGAATGAGCAGCGGGCGCTGTATCAGACCTCCGTAGGACCCGCGAGGCCCTCTCCGTTGTCCTTCGAGTTGTTGCGCTCGCCGAGGCGCCGAGCATTGTTAACATGGTCAACGAACATGAGGATTCAGGAGATGACTTTATTTTGACTGGATGACACTAGGGACCCACTAGGGCCATAGCCGTACGTACGCAAGTGCCTCCTTATTATGTATAACTATATTTTTTTTGCTTTCTCCTGGTTTCCTGACATCACTGTCCCACACCATTGTCAACCTATGTAGTCAATATAAACGAGAGAATTGCACAAGGTGCGGCCGATGTTGGGGAACGTAGCAGAAATTCAAAAAATTTCCTACGTGTCACCAAGATCTATCTATGGAGAGACCAGCAACGAGTAGAAAGAGAGTGCATCTACATACCCTTGTAGATCGCTAAGCGGAAGCGTTCAAGTGAACGGGGTTGATGAAGTCGTACTCGTCGTGATTCAAATCACCGATGATCAAGTGCCGAACGCACGGCACCTCCGTGTTCAACACACGTACAGCCCGGTGACGTATCCCACGCCTTGATCCAGCAAGGAGAGAGGGAGAGGTTGAGGAAGACTCCATCCAGCAGCAGCACAACGACGTGGTGGTGGTGGAGGAGCGTGGCAATCCTGCAGGGCTTCGCCAAGCACCACGGGAGAGGAGGACGACTTGGGAGAGGGGGAGGGCTGCGCCAGAACTTCGTCTAAAGTTCCCATGCGTCTCCCCACTATATATAGGGGTGGAAGGGCTGGTTTCTTTCCCTCCAAGTCCATTGGGGCGTTGGCCAAGGTGGGAGGAAAGAAATCCCATCATCTCCTTCCCCACCGATTGTTATCCCCCCTTTTTAGGGATCTTGATCTTATCCCTTCGGGATATGATCTTATTCCTTCTAAGGGGGGATCTTGGTGCGCCTTGACCAGGGGTGTGGGGCCTTGCCCCCACTACCCACGTTCATGTGGGTCCCCCCATGCAGGTGGGCCCCACTTCAGAACCTTCTAGAACCTTCCCGGTACAATACCGAAAAATCCCGAACATTTTCCGGTGGCCAAAATAGGACTTCCCATATATAAATCTTTACCTCCGGACCATTCCGGAACTCCTCGTGACGTCCGGGATCTCATCCGGGACTCCGAACAACATTCGGTAACCACATATAAACTTCCTTTATAACCCTAGCGTCATCAAACCTTAAGTGTGTAGACCCTACGGGTTCGGGAGACATGCAGAGATGACCGAGACGTTCTCCGGTCAATAACCAACAGCGTGATCTGGATACCCATGATGGCTCCCACATGTTCCACGATGATCTCATCGGATGAACCACGATGTCAAGGACTTAATCAATCCCGTATTCAATTCCCTTTGTCTATCGGTATGTTACTTGCCCGAGATTCGATCGTCGGTATCCAATACCTTGTTCAATCTCGTTACCGGCAAGTCACTTTACTCGTTCCGTAACACATCATCCCGTGATCAACTCCTTGGTCACATTGCGCATATGATGATGTCCTACCGAGTGGGCCCAGAGATACCTCTCCGTTTACACGGAGTGACAAATCCCAGTCTCGATCCGCATAAAACAATAGATACTTTCGGAGATACCTGTAGTGCACCTTTATAGTCACCCAGTTATGTTGTGACGTTTGATACACCCAAAGCACTCCTACGGTATCCAGGAGTTACACGCTCTCATGGTCGAAGGAAGAGATACTTGACATTGGCAAAGCTCTAGCAAATGAACTACACGATCTTTTGTGCTAGTCTTAGGATTGGGTCTTGTCCATCACATCATTCTCCTAATGATGTGATCCCGTTATCAACGACATCCAATGTCCATAGCCAGGAAACCATGACTATCTGTTGATCACAACGAGCTAGTCAACTAGAGGCTCACTAGGGACATATTGTGGTCTATGTATTCACACGTGTATTGCGATTTACGGATAATACAGTTATAGCATGAATAAAAGACAATTATCATGAACAAGGAAATATAATAATAATACTTTTATTATTGCCTCTAGGGCATATTTCCAACAGTCTCCCACTTTACATCGCCATGTGATTAACACTCACAGGTCACATCGCCATGTGACTAACACCCAAGAGTTTACTAGAATCAGTAGTCTAGTTCACATCACTATGTGATTAATACTCAATGAGTTTTAGGTTTGATCATGTTGCTTGTGAGAGAGGTTTTAGCCAACGGGTCCGAACCTTTCAGATCCGTGTGTGTTTTACAAATCTCTATGTCATCTCCTAGATGTAGCTACCACGCTCTATTTGGAGCTAATCAAAATAACTGTTCTACTTGGAGCTATTCTAAATTGTTGCTCCATTATATGTATCCGGTATCTCTACTCAGAGCTATCCGGATAGGTGTCAAGCTTGCATCGACGTAACCCTTTACGACGAACTCTTTTACCACCTCCATAATCGAGAAAAATTCCTTAATCCACTAATTTCTAAGGATAACTTTGACCGCTGTCCTGTGATCCATTCTTGGATCACTCTTGTACCCCTTGACTGACTCATGGCAAGGCACACTTCAGGTGCGGTACTCAGCATGGCATACTGTAGAGCCTACGTCTAAAGTATAGGGGACGACCTTCGTCCTTTCTCTCTTTTCTGCCGTGGTCGAGCTTTAAGTCCTAACTTCGTACCTTACAACTCAGGCAAGAACTCCTTCTTTGACTTGTCCATCTTGAACACCTTCAAGATCATGTCAAGGTATGTGCTCATTTGAAAGTATTATTAAGCATTTTGATCTATCCTTATAGATCTTGATGCTCAATGTTCAAGTAGCTTAATCCAGGCTTTCCATTGAAAAACACTTTCAAAATAACCCTATATGCTTTCCAGAAATTCTACGTCATTTCTGATCAACAATATGTCAACAACATATACTCATCAGAAATTCTATAGTGCTCCCACTCACTTCTTTGGAAATACAAGTTTCTCGTAAACTTTGTACAAACCCAAAATCTTTGATCATCATCAAAGCACACATTCCAACTCCGAGATGCTCACTCCAGTCCTTAGAAGGATTGCTGGAGCTTTGCATACTTATTAGCATCTTTTGGGATTGACAAAACCTTCCGGTTGTATCACATACAACCTTTCCTCAAGTATAACGTCGAGGAAACAATGTTTTGACATCCTATCTGCAAGATTTCATCAATCATGCAGTAACTGCTAATCCAATTCCAACAGACTCTTAGCATCGCTACGAGTGAGAAAACCTCACCGTAATCAACTCCTTGAACTTGTCGGAAAATATCTTAACGACAAGTCGAGCTTTCTTAATGGTAATTCTTACCATCATTGTCTGTCTTCCTTTTAAAATCCATCCGTACCCAATGGCCTTACGACCATCAAGTATTTCTTCCAAAGTCATGGATCCGTTCTCGGATTTTATGGCCTCGAGCCATTTATCGGAATCCGGGCCCACCATTGCTTCTCCATAGCTCGTAGGTTCATGGTTGTCCAGCAACATGACTTCCAAGACAGGATTACGTACCACTCTGATGTAGTACGTATCCTTGTCATCCCACGAGGTTTGGTAGTGACTTGATCCGAAGTTTCATGATCAACATCACAAGCTTCCACTTCAATTGGTGTAGGTGCCACAGGAACAACTTCCTGTGCCCTGCCACACACTAGTTGAAGAGACGGTTCAATAACCTCATCAAGTTTCCACCATCCTCCCACTCAATTCTTTCGAGAGAAACTTTTCCTCGAGAAAGTACCTGATTCTAGAAACAATCCCTTATTGCTTTTGGATCTGAGACAGGAGGTATACCCAACTGTTTTGGGTGTCCTATGAAGATGCATTTTATCCGCTTTGGGTTCGAGCTTATCAATCCTGAAACTTTTTCACATAAGCGTTGCAGCCCCAAACCTTTAAGAAACGGCAACTTAGGTTTCTCTAAACCATAATTCATACGGTGTCATCTCAACGGAATTACGTGGTGCCCTATTTAAAGTGAATGTGGTTGTCTCTAATGCCTAACCCATGGACAATAGTGGTAATTCGATAAGAGACATCATGGTACACACCATATCCAATAGGGTGCAACTATGATGTTTGGACACACCATCACACTATGGTGTTCCAGGCGGTATTAATTGCGAAACAATTTCCACAATGTCTTAATTGTGTGCCAAAACTCGTAACTTAGATATTCACATCATAGACATTTTATCCTCTTGTCACAATGATCTTCTACTTCACTCTGAAATTACTTGAACCATTCAATAATTCAGACTTGTATTTCATCAAGTAAATATTCTCAACATCTACTCGAATCATCTGTGAAGTAAGATCATAACGATATTCACTGCATGCCTCAGCACTCATTGGATTGGATACATCAAAATGTGTTACTTCCAACAAGTTGGTATCTTGTTCCATCTTACTGAAAACGAGGCTTTTCAGTCATCTTGCCCATGTGGTATGATTTGCATATCTCAAGTGATTCAAAATCAAGTGAGCCCAAACGGTCCATTTGCATGGAGTTTCTTCATGCATATACACCAATAGACATGGTTCGCATGTCTCAAACTTTTCAAAAACGAGTGAGTCCAAAGATCCATCAACATGGAGCTTCTTCATGCGTTTTATACCATTATGACTTACATGGCAGTGCCACAAGTAAGTGGTACTATCATTACTATCTTATATCTTTTGGCATGAAAATGTGTATCACTACGATCAAGATTCAATAAACCATTCATTTTAGGTGCAAGACCATTGAAGGTATTATTCAAATAAATAGAGTAACCATTATTCTCTTTAAATGAATAACCGTATTGCGATAGACATAATCCAATCATGTCTATGCTCAATGCAAACACCAAATCTCGATGGTAGAGGGAGCGTGCGATGCTTGATCATATCAACATTGGAAACACTTCCAACACATATCGTCAGCTCACCTTTAGCTAGTCTCCGTTTATGCCGTAGCTTTTATTTTGAGTTACTAACACTTAGCAACCGAACCGGTATCTTATACCCTGGTGCTACTAGGAGTACTAGTAAAGTACACATTAACATAATGTATATCCAATATACTTCTATCGACCTTGCCAGCCTTCTCATCTACCAAGTATCTAGGGTAATTCTGCTCTAGTGACTGTTCCCCTTATTACAGAAGCACTTAGTCTCGGGTTTGGGTTCAACCTTGGGTTTCTTCACTGGAGCAGCAGCTGATTTGCCGTTTCATGAAGTATCCCTTCTTGCCCTTGCCCTTCTTGAAACTAGTGGTTTCACCAACCATCAACAATTGATGCTCCTTCTTGATTTCTACTTTCGCGGTGTCAAACATCGTGAATACCTCAAGGATCATCTTATTTATCCCTGATATGTTATAGTTCATCACGAAGCTCTAGCAGCTCGGTGGCAATGACTTTGGAGAAACATCACTATCTCATTTGGAAGATCAACTCCCACTCGATTCAAGTGATTGTTGTGCTCAGACAATCTGAGCACAAGCTCAACGATTGAGCTTTTCTCCCTTAGTTTGCAGGCTAAGAAAATCGCCGGAGGTCTCATACCTCTTGACGTGGGCACGAGCCTGAAATCCCAATTTCAGCCCTCGAAACATCTCATATGTTCCGCGACGTTTCGAAAATGTCTTTGGTGCCTCTACTTAAACCATTTAACTGAACTATCACGTAGTTATCAAAACGTGTATGTTCGATGTTCGAAACATCCACAAACGATGTTTGGGGTTCAGCACACTGAGCAGTGCATTAAGGACATAAGCTTTCTACTATTCGCATAATCGCTACTATCAAATTTCAACTATATTTTCTCTAGGAACATATCTAAAACAGTAGAACTAAAGCGTGAGCTACGACATAATTTGCAAAAGGTCTTTTGACTATGTTCAGGATAATTAAGTTCATCTTATGAACTCCCACTCAGATAGACATCCCTCTGGTCATCTAAGTGATTACATGATCCGAGTCAACTAGGCCGTGTCCGATCATCACGTGAGACGGACTAGTCATCATCGGTGAACATCTTCATGTTGATCGTATCTACTATACGACTCATGCTCGACCTTTCGGTCTCCGTGTTCCGAGGCCATGTATGTACATGCTAGGCTCGTCAAGTTAACCCTAAGTGTTTTCGCTGTGTAAAACTGTCTTACACCCGTTGTATGTGAACGTAAGAATCCATCACACCCGATCATCACGTGGTGCTTAGAAGCGACGAACTGTAGCAACGGTGCACAGTTAGGGGAGAACACTTCTTGAAATTGTTGTAAGGGATCATCTTATTTACTACCGTCGTTCTAAGCAAACAAGATGCATAAACATGATAAACATCACATGCAATCAAATAGAGTAGTGACATGATATGGCCAATATCATATAGCTCCTTTGATCTTCATCTTCGGGGCTCCATGATCATCTTGTCACCGGCATGACACCATGATCTCCATCATCGTGTCTTCATGAAGTTGTCACACCAACGACTACTTCTACTTCTATGACTAACGCGTTTAGCAATAAAGTAAAGTAGTTTACATGGCGTTCTTCAATGACACGCAGGTCATACAATAAATAAAGACAACTCCTATGGCTCCTGCCGGTTGTCATACTCATCGACATGCAAGTCGTGAATCCTATTACAAGAACATGATCAATCTCATACATCACATATATCATTCATCACATCCTTTTGGCCATATCACATCACATAGCATACCCTGCAAAAACAAGTTAGACGTCCTCTAATTGTTGTTTGCATGTTTTACGTGGCTGCTATGGGTTTCTAGCAAGAACGTTTCTTACCTACGCAAAACCACAATGTGATATGCCAATTGCTATTTACCCTTCATAAGGACCCTTTTCATCGAATCCATTCCGACTAAAGTGGGAGAGACTGGCACCCGCTAGCCACCTTATGCACCAAGTGCATGTCAATCGGTGGAACCTGTCTCACGTAAGAGTACGTGTAAGGTCGGTCCGGGCCGCTTCATCCCACAATACCGTCGAAACAAGATTGGACTAGTAACGGTAAGCATATTGAACAAAATCAACGCCCACAACTACTTTGTTTTCTACTCGTGCAAAGAATCTACGCAATAGACCTAGCTCATGATGCCACTGTTGGGGAACATAGCAGAAATTCAAAAAATTTCCTACGTGTCACCAAGATCTATATATGGAGAGACCAGCAACGAGTAGAAAGAGAGTGCATCTACATACCCTTGTAGATCGCTAAGCGGAAGCGTTCAAGTGAACGGGGTTGATGAAGTCGTACTCGTCGTGATTCAAATCACCGATGATCAAGTGCCGAACGCACGGCACCTCCGCGTTCAACACACGTACAGCCCGGTGACGTATCCCACGCCTTGATCCAGCAAGGAGAGAGGGAGAGGTTGAGGAAGACTCCATCCAGCAGCAGTACAACGGCGTGGTGGTTGTGGAGGAGCGTGGCAATCCTGCAGGGTTTCGCCAAGCACCACGGGAGAGGAGGACGACTTGGGAGAGGGGGAGGGCTGCGCCAGAACTTCGTCTAAAGTTCCCATGCGTCTCCCCACTATATATAGGGGTGGAAGGGCTGGTTTCTTGCCCTCCAAGTCCATTGGGGCGTTGGCCAAGGTGGGAGGAAAGAAATCCCATCATTTCCTTCCCCACCGATTGTTATCCCCCCTTTTTAGGGATCTTGATCTTATCCCTTCGGGATATGATCTTATTCCTTCTAAGGGGGGATCTTGGTGCGCCTTGACCAGGGGTGTGGGGCCTTTTCCCCACTACCCACGTTCATGTGGGTCCCCCCATGCAGGTGGGCCCCACTCCGGAACCTTCTAGAACCTTCCCGGTACAATACCGAAAAATCCTGAACATTTTCCGGTGGCCAAAATAGGACTTCCCATATATAAATCTTTACCTCCGGACCATTCCGGAACTCCTCATGACGTCCGGGATCTCATCCGGGACTCCGAACAACATTCGGTAACTACATATAAACTTCCTTTATAACCCTAGCGTCATCGAACCTTAAGTGTGTAGACCCTACGGGTTCGGGAGACATGCAGACATGACCGAGACGTTCTCCGGTCAATAACCAACAGCGGGATCTGGATACCCATGATGGCTCCCACATGTTCCACGATGATCTCATCGGATGAACCACGATGTCAAGGACTTAATCAATCCCGTATTCAATTCCCTTTGTCTATCGGTATGTTACTTGCCCGAGATTCGATCGTCGGTATCCAATACCTTATTCAATCTCGTTACCGGCAAGTCACTTTACTCGTTTCGTAACACATCATCCCGTGATCAACTCCTTGGTCACATTGCGCATAGGATGATGTCCTACCGAGTGGGCCCAGAGATACCTCTCCGTTTACACGGAGTGACAAATCCCAGTCTCGATCCGCATAAAACAATAGATACTTTCGGAGATACCTGTAGTGCACCTTTATAGTCACCCAGTTACATTGTGATGTTTGATACACCCAAAGCACTCCTACGGTATCCAGGAGTTACACGCTCTCATGGTCGAAGGAAGAGATACTTGACATTGGCAAAGCTCTAGCAAATGAACTACACGATCTTTTGTGCTAGTCTTAGGATTGGGTCTTGTCCATCACATCATTCTCCTAATGATGTGATCCCGTTATCAACGACATCCAATGTCCATAGCCAGGAAACCATGACTATCTGTTGATCACAACGAGCTAGTCAACTAGAGGCTCACTAGGGACATATTGTGGTCTATGTATTCACACGTGTATTACGATTTCCGGATAATACAGTTATAGCATGAATAAAAGACAATTATCATGAACAAGGAAATATAATAATAATACTTTTATTATTGCCTCTAGGGCATATTTCCAACAGCCGACAGCTGGGACCAAGCAGCTCGAGCAGTATTTGTGTTTTTGAGGCGTGAGCACTGCAGAGTTTTTCTTGGCGATGATTTCGTTGTTGTTCAAAGGAGAGCAGGGTATTAACTGGGCAGGCTGTGGCCCGTCTAGCCCAGGCTAGATATCCAGCCTAGATACTACTTTTTTCAAGATGAAAATGGCTAGCCCAGCTATACGTCTTTTTGAGGAATACCCAGGCAAGGTCAACTTGTTATTCTCCGCCCCGCTGGGCTGCAAATCTTTCATAGGAGGGATGCATTAGGCTTAACAGGAAAATGGGCTTTAAAAATAATAAATGGGATGTAATTATAAAAACTGGGCAGTAACTATAAAAAATGCACCAAACACGAAATTAGTTTATAAAATATTATTTATGGATTTTGAAAATCTTAAATTTTCATTGTTGTGCACGCAATGTTTCGTTGGATTTTTACATAATACAAATTTATATTTAATCTGACTAGAAATTTCGGGATAAAAATATTTCGGATTCCATCAAAATGTGGGAAATTTTATTGAATTATGTCTTCAGCGGTTGGTTGAAATTATTAATCGTTTTCCTAGCTAGAAAATGTGTTGTACTTTTAACAAACTGTAAATGGGCTATTGTAAATTCCATTAGAATTAAAAAATGGGTTGTACATTCTTACAAAACACAAATGGGCTATAAGTTCTCTGCCACACACTTGTGGGCCTACTAAGTGACGCGTCCCCTAAAAACTAAGTTGACGCGTATGCAAGGCTTTGTCAACTTATTATAGTCAACACACGGTTCTAGCAGCAGTGGCCGTTGGATGTCTATCCAACGGATGTCGTGCTTCTTCTTCAATCTCGGATATTCTTAGCTTCGGCCGCCCAAAAAATGATTCCTCCCCCTGGCATCCGGGGCGCACCGTTTTCGGAGGCTGACCTGTGGGCCTACTAAGTTGGAGCATACCAAGGGCCTTGTCAACTTAGTCAATATAAACGATTCTAGCTTCAGTGACCGTACGATGTCCATCCAACGGCCGTAGTGCTTCTTCAACCTCTG
The DNA here is from genome assembly GCF_018294505.1 of Triticum aestivum. Classification (NCBI taxonomy): domain Eukaryota; kingdom Viridiplantae; phylum Streptophyta; class Magnoliopsida; order Poales; family Poaceae; genus Triticum; species Triticum aestivum. The sequence continues at coordinate 586,198,363 of NC_057801.1, read as the reverse complement.
CTCTTCTTGGTCCAGCCGCCCAAAGCAGCGCCGGTCGTGCCGCCTGCTCTTGCCTCCAGTGGCCGGCTGTGCAGCCGCGGAGGCCTCACCGCCCCCATACTACTCCCACCGCTGGCCAGGCCATCCCTCCACTCACCCACACCCCCTGTTATTCTACGGTGACGGCAGCCTCACACCGCAGCCGAACCAATGAACCCTCGTACTCCTCTCCGCGCGGGCTTCCGCTGCTGCGTCTTCCCCGGCTCCGCGTCGTCCCCTTCCTAGGCGTCGCCGTCGTCCACCGCCCTAGTGCTCTCGGTGCAGCGTGGTCAACGTGGTCAACGATCGACTTCCATCAGAAGAGTATTGTACGTGGAGAGGCTGACAGTTGGGTCCACGGCGGCCGCAAGGAAGTGCCTCCTTATTATGCGCAAAATAATTATTCCTCCACCTGACAGCAGGTACCCACAGGACGGGCCACCTTATTTCGCGAAAAAAACGTTTCCCCCTGCCTGCTGGTACCCACCGGACGGGCCACCGTATTTCGCGAAAAAAAATGTTCCCCCCACTGTCAGCTCGGACCCACCGGAAGTGCCTCTTTATTACGCACAAAAAAATAAATACTCCCCCTGCTATCTGGGACTCACCTTGGTGGGAAGCTGACTTGTGGGCCTACTAAGTTGACGGGGATGGAGGGCTTTGTCAACTTAGTCAATATGAACGATTCTAGCTCCAGTGACCGTACGATGTCCATCCAACGGCCGTAGTGCTTCTTCAACCTCTGGTCTTCTTGCTCCAGCCGCCCAAAGCAGCGCCGGTCATGCCGCCTACTCCTGCCTCCCGTGGTCGGCTGTGCTGCCGCGGTGGCCTCACCGCCTCCATACTACTCCCACCGCTGGCCAGGCCATCCCTCCACTCCACTCACCCACACCCCTGTTATTCTGCGGCGACGGCAGCGCAGCCGAACCAGTGAACCCTCGTACTCCTCTCCGCGTGGGCATCCACTGCCGCGTCTTCCCCGGCTCTGCGTCGTCCCCTTCCTAGGCCTCGCCCTCGTCCACCGCCGTGGTGCTCTCGGTGCGGCATGGTCAATGTGGTCAACGACCGAATTCCATCGGAAGAATACTGTACGTGAAGAGGCTGACAGGTGGGTCCACGGCAGCCGCAAGGAAGTGCCTCCTTATTACGCGAAAAATAATTATTCCTCCACCTGACAGTAGGGACCCACCGGACGGGCCACCAGTATTTCGCGAAAAAAACGTTTGCCCCTGACTGCTAGGACCCACCCAATGGGCCACCGTATTTTGTGAAAAAAACGTTCCCCCTGCTGTCAGCACGGACCCACCGGAAGTGCCTCCTTATTACGCACAAAAAAATGAATACACCCTGCTAGCTGGGACCAACCTTGCTGGGAGGCTGACTTGTGGGCCTACTAAGTTGACGGGGACGGAGGGCTTTGTTAACTTAGTCAATATAAACGATTCTAGCTCCAGTGACCGTATGATGTCCATCCAACGGTCGTAGTGCTTCTTCAACCTCTGGTCTTCTTGCTCCAGCCGCCCAAAGCAGCGCCGGTCGTGCCACATGCTCCTGCTTCCCGTGGCCGGATTTGCTACCGTGGAGGCCTCACCGCCCCTACTATTCCCACCGCTGGCCAGGCCCTACGGCGACGGCAGCCTCACACCGCAGCCGAACCAGTGAACCCTCGTACACCTGTCCGCGCGGGCTTCCACTGCCGCGTCTTCCCCGGCTCCCCGTCGTCCCCTTCCTAGGCCTCGCCGTCGTCCACCGCCCTGGTGCTCTCGGCACGGCGTGGTCAACGTGGTCAAGGAACGACTTCCATCGGACGTGGACTGTATGTGGAGAGGCTGACAGCTGGGTCCATGGCCGCAGCAAGGAAGTGCATCCTTATTACGCGGAAAATAATTATTCCTCCACCTGACAGCGGGACCCACCGGACGGGCCACTGTATTTCACGAAAAAACGTTTCCCCCTGATTGCTGGGACCCACCAGCTGCACCTTCGCACGCAAGGAAGTGCGTCCGAGCAAAAAAACGATTCGCCCCCCTGACTGCTGGGACCCACCAGCTACATCTTCGCACGCAAGGAAGTGCGTCCGGGCAAAAAAAACGATTCGCCCCCCTGACTGCTGGGACCCACCAGCTACATCTTCGCACGCAAGGAAGTGCGCCTGGGCAAAAAAACAAAATGATTCGCCCCCCTCATTGCTGGGACCCACCAGCTACATCTTCGCGGGCAAGGAAGTGCCTGACAGTCGGGACCCACCTGGTTGAAGCGTACGTACCGTTGTCATTCTTGTCGCGAACATGTACGTACATACTGGTCGATGTAGAGGCGCGCACATGTCGTAGTAGAGGCGCGCACGTGTCGTAGTAGAGGCGCGCACGTAGCATGTACACGTACGTACAGCGGCGAGGGTGCAAGAAAGAAAATACGGCCACATACGTACATACGGGCAGGGTCTCGAATGCCTACTCGCGCATACGTACATGGCTGGGTCGGAACGGAGAAACAACATCGTCGTCGTGTTCCTGGGGAGGCAACGGAATGTGTCATGTTCATGGGGAGGTAACGGAATGCGTCGTGTTCATGGGGAGGCAACGGAATGCGTTGTGTTAATGGGGAGGCAACGGAATGCGTCGTGTTCATCGGGAGGCAACGGTACGCGTGGGAGCCAACCGGCTTGGACGGAACAGGCGATGGAAACGAGGCCTGGCGTACCACACAACGGAGGAAACGGCCTTGTGTTCGACCGGACACGTTCGGAACGGAGTCCTGTTGATCGGGAGGGGTGTGGCGTACCGCAAAACGGAGGAAACAGACCTCCTACGGGCGAAACAAGGGTCCTGTTGATCGGGAGGGGTGTGGCGTACCGCAATACGGAGGAAACGGACCTCCTACGGTCGAAACGAGGGTCCTGTTGATCGGGAGGGGTGTGGCGTACCGCAAAACGGACGAAACAGACTTGTGTTGGAGCGCTACGGTCGAAATGGGAGTCCTGTTCATCGGAGGGGTGTGGCGTACCGCAAAACGGGACTCCACGAGATACTGTTCATCTCCACCGTCAACCTCCTCCAGCCTCCACGGGCTACCGTCGACCTCCTCCAGCCTCCACAGGCTCCTGTTCATCCAGCCTCCACCACGCGCTATTCCACCGGCTACTGTTCAACCACCCCTCCACGGGCACGCCTCCACCGTCTACTGTTCATCCAGCCCTCCACACCACGGGGTCCTCTTCAACCACCCCTCCACCGTCTACTGTTCATCCAGCCCTCCACACCACGGGGTCCTGTTCATCCAGAGGCAACGCCACCCCTCACTGTTCATCCACCCCCCACCCCCGCAATGCTCACTGTTCATCCAATCGATCGGCTTCAGTTAGCAGCAGTAACGAAGGAATCGCTCCATCGGGTTCAGTTAACAGCCATCGATCGATCGCTCGGGTTCAGTAATGCGTAGCCTGCAGTGCAATTGCTCGGGTTCAGTTAGAGCCCAACGCCTTGCTCGGGTTCAGTTAGAGCCATCGCCTCGCACACACGCGTGTACCTGTATGAGAGAAACACGCATCTCTCTCCCACCGTAACCGGCAACTCCCCGAAATTTTCCTCCCCCTCGCTTCTACCATGGTTTTTTTCTGTCATGGACGGCCCAAAGAATGTCATGCAGCTGCGTCTCCGTCCCGCCCAGGACGAAAAGTCCATTTTCTGTAATGATTTTTTGTCATAGAAGTAGGAGACCACCACATCTATGATGATACCGGGTTTTGTCACAATTATCGTCATAGAAGTGTCATATGTATGACAGAATTTTTTTCTTTTGGCCCAAAATGTCACGGATGTGTCTTTTTTTTGTAGTGATATGGTTTTTCCCAAATCAACGCAACCGATATGAGAAGCATTCAAAATAAACTGGGGAGAAGCCAGCAACAAAAATCCGAGTAAAACCGAAAAGGCGGAGAAAATACGGTGAATAAAATAAAGTCCAACATAATTATACATAGACTCATACATGAAAGATAACAACATGACAGGTCCAACTACCCTCATACATGAAACGAAACATCATGACTCGCACGACTACATCCAAAATCCATCCTGACGACTGCGAATACTTGGAAGCTCTACTGCTCTGCTGGTGCTGCGGGGTCCTCTCCTGAAGCGGACTCGGATCCTGAATTGACGGGGTTAACTGAGACCTCCGGGTTAAAAGTGGCATGACGACGCTGCCTTGAGGGATCTCCCTCGGGGGCAGGTGGAGGGTGAATCATCGGGGCTACAGGAGTGGCGAGGAGTGAAACCCACTCAGCACGAGCACTAAGCGGACTCACAGTCGTGGTGCCCGAGTACTCGTATGAGTAACCGGGGAAACAGAGGATCTAGAACTGGCAGGAATATAGGGAGTAAATCCTACATATGGTGGAGCAGTGGCTGAGCTAGCAGAGACTAAAGAGGAGGCTAAAGCAGTATGGGCACGACTCAGCTCACGAGCCAGCTCGTAGATCAGAAGATAGCTAGCAGTGATGTAGCGAGAAAGGTGGCTAGCTACACTATCAGACTCCGGATCAATGACAGGGAAACGGACACGACCATTATCGTGGAGAAAAGGATAGTAATGGAAACCTGGGTGGTTCTGCATCCGGACCTCGTTGTAGCGGAGATCAACAAGTACCTCGAATGCAGCAAACTGGACAGCCTGAGAAGCGGTAGAAGCATAGCCGCTTCGAGAGGTATGAGTGTAAGAGTTGGAATCGGAACTTGTGCGTGGAGTAACCATGGCATGATACTCATACACTGAGTCAGCTAGGTGCTCCCGGTACACATGATAGACTGGATCGTCACCGTGAGGGTACAGCCGACGCCACACGTTACGAAGGAGATGCGGCGACGTGTACGGCATCAGCTGCAACTGGCACGGATACAGCACCGGAGCCATCTACACTCACAACCATTAGCAAGTTAGCATAAAAATAAAATCAGTGCATGGAATGCAACAACCAGCTACAAATATTACCGGCACTCAGCTACAACTCGTATCTAACGTCCAGTTAACTTGGCTTAGTCTAGCGTGGCCTACAGTTAGCGTGGCTCTGATACCAAGCGTTGTGGCACCCCGGCTCAGAGCGACCGGTTTACCTTGCATTGCCAGCCCAGAGACCTTGTCTTCTGGCAACACACAACAACTTGGTACAGAAAAACAACCGCTTTATTCATGCTAGCAAAACATAGTTTATATTACAACAGTTAGCGAGGCCAAGCGGCACACACGGTGCGGCTGAACAATATGTACATTATTTAGTGAACATAAAGGGGGCCTCAATCATGACAACAATGCGGCAGCGAAACAACGTCATAGCGGAACTCCATAGCACAGGGACACCAATGTGGACACGATCTAGACTCGGACAACACTCCTTTCCAACGAGACTTTCCTGAAATCTGGCATGACACGCCAGGTCAGTACACTCACAACAAGCATAAACATAATGACAAACAATATCATGGTATTTAACCATTTAACAACAATGCAACCATATATCCAACATGCTGTGAATATGCTCAACTGGTACTCGTCCCATGGACTTGCTTACCGAACGTGATCATTTCCAGACCACAAACATGATGATCTCAAAGGCACACTCGTGATCCTTACAACGATCACAACCCGACCAACTCATGGCTCGTGATCCTTACGGCGATCACAACCCGACCAACTCATGGCCCGTGATCCTTACGACGATCACAACCCGACCAACTCATGGCCCGTGATCCTTATGGCGATCACAACCCGACCAATACATGGCCCAACTCAACACGATGGCCTCACTGCCATCCTCAGTACAAAATTAGTGTGCAAATTTATTAAGTGTTGACCCATGGTGTACCCTACTTTCGAGCGTGTCCGTAACCGTGGACTCGGCTATCGATAGATTAAAACACTCTGCAGAGGTTAGTACACTGTACCCACACTACGGAACCCATGGCCTCGCACTCCCATTCAAGTGGACCAACGGCATTCCGACGAAACCATTTCATTGTCATGACACTCTCCCGGCCACTCCGACTAAGTCCCCATCGGGCTAGGCCTTAGTGGCCCCGTGTCTACCTCTAGACACCTCGACCACCATCGTGGCCACGATCCACTCTGGGACCCGGTACCAAAACTTAACAACGGGCTCACAAGGTTATGCCTGCCTACCGGGCCAGGGTACAGCACGCACATAACCTTCCCTAAATGGAGGCACCGACCAGAGGTACGACAATTAAATGCATTAAGGCCGTCCCATACCGTCAAATGTGGTTGCACTGGGAAAGACTCGTTTCAGCGGCACCATGACCCGGTCAACAACATATTCAAGTTGAGTTACTTATCAGGTTCAACTTAAAGTGAAAATAACCGGTGTCATAATGCCATGCTATGCATTACTTAACACATGCATCACATAACCATGCAAATAACTAAATCAACCACGCTCCCACGGAGCCATCATCAACTCAAGATACTTCTCTGGTTAAGATCAAACCTCACTTAAACCAAAATCATTTCTAGCAATCTCATCATTTTTCATCATGCAAGAATAATAATTAAACTAATTATTAAACTCCATGACCATACCATTTATTCATTACTCCTAACTAAGTTCTTCTTAGCTTATCAACAAGATTTACTTCAAACTTTATGTAATTCAAACATTTTAACATGACAAGCATCTAACAGAATATAGTCATCATATAAATAATTTAAATGCATGAATATTCATAAGTTCAAGTAGGAAAATCAAAAAATATTGAAGTGCCACTATGAAAATGTTGTTGTGGCTTGCCTTACTGCTGATGAGGTTCACAAAGCTCCTGGTGATCCTCAAGACAAGCTGGCTCTTCTGAAAATAATCAAAACCACAAAAAGAAAACATCAAGAAACCTTCTAAAAATTACCAGAAAATCTAGACAGCAAGGAAAAACCCCATCTTTTGGGTGATGTTAGATTTTTGGACAAAGAACACAATGCAAAAAGAATCAATGCATTTGGACTTATAGATAAAAATTATGGCCATTTAAAGTTTCCTGGATTTAAATGAATTTGAAATAAAAATAATCAAACTGGGGGGTGACATCGAAGGCGTAAGCACCCGGGGCGCCACCACCCATACCGCTTCACCCGCGTAATGAGTTGCTGACTAGCGGGCCCTGCTAGTCAGGCCAGAAGGAGGGGAGAGGGAAAAAGAGGGAGGCGGCGCTTCGCCCGAGCACATGCGAGCGACGAGGCTTCTTGGGGGCAAGCGAGCGGGGGGATCGAAGGAGAAGGAGGTTGCGCACCTGCCCGTACCCGTAGCGTAGCTAGAGGTGAGCAGACGGTGTCGGAATCGTCCTCTCCAGCGGAGGCAGAGGGAGGAGGTTGCCGGAGACAAAGACAACGGCAGCTTGGGGCGGCTCCAGTGGCTCCAGCGGGGTGGGATGGCCTCACCGAAGAGTGGCGAAGGCTCTGGCAAGGTCACCTTGTCCTGGGAGGGGTCGGAACTGTAGGGACGATCCAGAGGGGATCGCCGGCAAGCTCGGGCTTCGGGACGGCAGCCCGCGGCCTGCCCGGCCGGGTTGTGGCTTCTACTAGCTCGTGGTGGATGTGGGAGTGGCTGCGGGTGCTCCAAGAGGCTGGGGGTGGCGGATTTTATAGGCGGGCGGCGAGGAGGGTTTGGGCTCCGCCGGAGGACACCTGTCGACGGCGCCCGGCGATGAATGGCGCCAGAGAGAGAGGGGGAAGACGATGGAGGTCACGCATGAACTGTGTGCGGGAGCGGACGAGCACAGGAGCGAGGGGGAAAGCGACGAGCACAGTGCGCCATGCACTATGCCGTTGGCCAGACCATGCCCGTGCTCGCTGCGGCGAGCTCCGGCGTCGGCGAGCGCCAGGGGGAGTTAAGGGGGTGGAGACGAGTATGGTGGCGAGTTGTGGCATGCTTTGGCCGGCTGGGCAGCGAGCACGCGCTCAACAGAGCGCTAGGCGGCACGTAGAGCGCGTGTTTTGCATGCCAGCACGCCCGGACGAACGCGGTCACCATGTGAACCGTGACATCAGGCCACCCTAAGCGCTAACCAAGATGTGTGGCATGTAGTCCTTAGTAGATTGAAGTGTTACCACGGTTTGGCTTGGATCCAGGTGCAGTAGAAATGAATTTGTACTGCTGGCAATTTTCTGGACAGTAACTTTGGAGAGTTACTATGGTCAACCTACTGGGATTTAAGGGCTCAGCTTTCGGGTTTTACTTACTCTTACTAAGGTGAATAGGCACAGGAAAAACCAGCTACAATGGATTTAGTAAAAAGGTAGTTGCTGTAGAAACTACCATTTCTGTCCAGAAATGATTTTATTTCCTGTAGCCAAAATATTCCAAAGAGTGGTTAAATATTTTTGCTCAGAAAGGTGCCCTAGGGTCCAAAGAGTAACTGGGATTTTTCTCAGGATTTTTGGGGCAAGAAAAATTAGGGTTGCTTTGGAGCACAAAGGGCTAACTATGGTTTTGGAGTGCAAAATGAATATTTTTCATTTAAGAAAAATATTCCACGTTATATTTGAAGGAAATATGCCCTAGAGGCAATAATAAAGTTATTATTTATTTCCTTATTTCATGATAAATGTTTATAATTCATGCTAGAATTGTATTAACCAGAAACATAATACATGTGTGATTACATAGACAAACATAGTGTCACTAGTATGCCTCTACTTGACTTGCTCGTTAATCAAAGATGGTTAAGTTTCCTAACCATAGACATGAGTTGTCATTTGATTAACGGGATCACATCCTTAGGAGAATGATGTGATTGACTTGACCCGTTCCGTTAGCTTAGCACTTGATCGTTTAGTATGTTGCTATTGCTTTCTTCATGACTTATACATGTTCCTATGACTATGAGATTATGCAACTCCCATTTACCGGAGGAACACTTTGTGTGCTACCAAACGTCACAACATAACTGGGTGATTATAAAGGAGCTCTACAGGTGTCTCTGAAGGTACATGTTGAGTTGGCGTATTTCGAGATTAGGATTTGTCACTCCGATTGCCGGAGAGGTATCTCTGGGCCCTCTTGGTAATTCTCACCACTATAAGCCTTGCAAGCAATGTAGCTAATGAGTTAGTTGTGAGATTTTGCATTACATAACGAGTAAAGAGACTTGCCGCTAACAAGATTGAACTAGGTATTGAGATACCGACGATAGAATCTCGGGCAAGTAACATACCGATGACAAAGGGAATAACGTATGTTGTTATGTGGTTTAACTGATAAAGATCTTCGTAGAATATGTGGGAGCCAATATGAGCATCCAGGTTCCGCTATTTGTTATTGACCGGAGATGTGTCTCGGTCATGTCTACATAGTTCTCGAACCCGTAGGGTCCGCACGCTTAAAGTTCGATGACGGTTATATTATGAGTTATGTGTTTTGATGCATCGAAGGTAGTTCGGAGTCCCGGATGAGATCAGGGACATGACGAGGAGTCTCGAAATGATCGAGACGTAAAAGTCAATATACTGGACGACTATATTCGGATATCGGAAAGGTTCCGAGTGATTCGGTTATTTATCGGAGTACCAAAGAGTTACGGGAATTCGCCGGGGAGTATATGGGCCTTATTTGGCCATACGGGAATAGAGGAGAGAGGCCAAAAGGAAGGAGGCGCGCGCCCCCCTCTGGTCCTAATTGGACAAGGGGTGCAGCCCCCTTTTCCTTCTTCCTCTCCCCCTCTTTCTTTCTCTCCTACTCCAACAAGGAAAGGAGGAGTCCTACTCCTGGTGGGAGTAGGACTCCCCCCTTGGCGTGCCCTCCTCCTAGGCCGGCCGCCTCCCCCCTTGCTCCTTTATATACGGGGGCAGGGGTACACCTCTAGACACAACAATTGATCCTTGAGATCTATTAGCCATGTGCAGTGCCCCCTTCACCATATTCCACATTGATAATATCGTAGCAGTGCTTAGGCGAAGCTCCGCTGGATTGGAGTTCGAGGGACGTCATCAAGTTGAACGTGTGCTGAACTCGGTGGTGCCGTGCGTTCGGTACTTGATCGGTCGGATCATGAAGGCGTATGACTACATCAACCGCGTTGTGCTAACGCTTCCGCTTTCGGTCTACGAGGGTACCTGGACAACACTCTCCCCTCTCGTTGCTATGCATAACCATGATCTTGCGTGTGCGTAGGAATTTTTTTAAATTACTACGTTCCCCAACAGTGGCATCCGAGCCAAGTTTTATGTGTAGATGTTATATGCACGAGTAGAACACAAGTGAGTTGTGGGCGATACAAGTCATACTGCTTACCAGCAATGTCATACTTTGGTTCGACGGTATTGTTGGATGAAGCAGCCCGGACCGACATTACGCGTACGCTTACGCGAGACTGGTTCTACTGACGTGCTTTGCACATAGGTGGCTGGCGGGTGTCAGTTTCTCCAACTTTAGTTGAACCGAGTGTGGCTACGCTTGGTCCTTGAGAAGGTTAAAACAGCACTAACTTGACGAACTATCGTTGTGGTTTTGATGCGTAGGTAAGAACGGTTCTTGCTCAGCCCATAGCAGCCATGTAAAACTTGCAACAACAAAGTAGAGGACGTCTAACTTGTTTTTGCAGGGCATGTTGTGATGTGATATGGTCAAGATGTGATGCTATACTTTATTGTATGAGATGATCATGTTTTGTAACCGAGTTATCAGCAACTGGCAGGAGCCATATGGTTGTCGCTTTATTGTATGCAATGCAATCGCCCTGTAATTGCTTTACTTTATCACTAAATAGTAGCGATAGTCGTAGAAGCAATAGGTGGCGAAACGACAACGATGCTACGATGGAGATCAAGGTGTCGCGCCGGTGACGATGGTGATCATGACGGTGCTTCGGAGATGGAGATCACAAGCACAAGATGATGATGGCCATATCATATCACTTATATTGATTGCATGTGATGTTTATCCTTTATGCATCTTATTTTGCTTTGATTGACGGTAGCATTATAAGATGATCTCTCACTAAAATTCAAGGTATAAGTGTTCTCCCTAAGTATGCACCATTGCGAAAGTTCTTCGTGCTGAGACACCACGTGATGATCGGGTGTGATAGGCTCTACATTCAAATACAACGGGTGCAAAACAGTTGCACACGCGGAATACTCAGGTTAAACTTGACGAGCCTAGCATATACAGATATGGCCTCGGAACACTAAGACCGAAAGGTCGAGCATGAATCATATAGTAGATATGATCAACATAGTGATGTTCACCATTGAAAACTACTCCACCTCACGTGATGATCGGACATGGTTTAGTTGATTTGGATAACGTGATCACTTAGATGATTAGAGGGATGTCAATCTATGTGCGAGTTCTTAAATAATATGATTAATTGAACTTAAATATATCATGAACTTAGTCCTGGTAGTATTTTGCAAATTATGTTGTAGATCAATAGCTCGCGTTGTTGCTTTCATATGTTTATTTTGATATGTTCCTAGAGAAAACTGTGTTGAAAGATGTTAGTAGCAATGATGCGGATTGGATCCGTGATCTAAGGATTGTCCTCATTGGTGCACAGAAGAATTATGTCCTAGATGCACCGCTAGGTGATGGACCTATTGCAGGAGCAGATGCAGACGTTATGAACGTTTGGCTAGCTCAATATGATGACTACTAGATAGTTTAGTGCACCATGCTTAACGGCTTAGAATCGGGACTTCAAAGACGGTTTGAACGTCATGGGCCATATGAGATGTTCCAGGATTTGAAGTTAATATTTCAAGCAAATACCCAAGTTGAGAGATATGAAGTCTCCAACAAGTTCTATAGCTAAAAGATGGAGGAGAATTGCTTAACTAGTGAGCATGTGCTCAGATTGTCTGGGTACTACAATCGCTTGAATCAAGTGGGAGTTAAATCTTCCAGATAAGATAGTGATTGACAGATTTCTCTAGTCACCATCACCAAGTTACTAGAACTTCGTGATGAACTATAGTATGCAAGGGATGACGAAAACGATTCCCGAGCTCTTCGTGATGTTGAAATCGACGAAGGTAGAAATCAAGAAAAGAGCATCAAGTGTTGATGATTGACAAGACCACTAGTTTCAAGAAAAGGGCAAAGGGAGAGAAGGGGAACTTCAAGTAGAATGACAAGCAAGTTGTCACTCCCGCGAAGAAGCCCAAAGCTGGACCAAAGCCTAAAACTGAGTGCTTACACTGCAAAGGAAATGGTCACTCGAAGCGGAAATGCCCTGAATATTTGGTGGATAAGAAGGATGGCAAAGTGAACAAGGGTATATTTGATATACAGGTTATTGATGTGTGCCTTACTAGTGTTTATAGTAGCCCCTGAGTATTTGATACTTGTTCGGTTGCTAAGATTAGTAACTCGAAACAGGAGTTACAGAATAAACAGAGACTAGTTGAAGGGGAAGTGACGATGAGTGTTGGAAGTAGTTCCAAGATTGATATGATCATCATCACACACTCCCTATACTTTCAGGATTAGTGTTGAACCTAAATAAATGTTATTTGCCATTTTCGTTGAGCATGAATATGATTTGATCATGTTTATTGCAATACGGTTATTCATTTAAAGTCAGAGAATAATTGTTGTTCTGTTTACATGAATAAAACCTTCAATGGTCATACATGGAATGAAAATAGTTTGTTGGATCTCAATCGTAATGATACACATATTCATAATATTGATGCCAAAAGATGCAAAGTTAATAATTATAGTGCAACTTATTTGTGGCACTGCCGTTTGGGTCATATCGGTGTAAAGCGCATGAAGAAACTCCATAAAGATTGATTTTCGGAATCACTTGGTTATGAATCATTTGATGCTTGTGAACCGTGCCTTTTGGGCAAGATGACTAAAAACTCTGTTCTCCGGAACAATGGAATGAGCTACTGACTTGTTGGAAATAATACATACTGATGTATGCAGACCAATGAGTATTAAGGCTCGTGGCGGGTATCGTTATTTTCTGACCTTCATAGATGATTTAAACAGATATGGGTATATCTACTTGATGAAACATAAGTCTGAAATAGTTGAAAGGTTCAAAGAATTTCAGAGTGAAGTGGAAAATCATCGTAACAAGAAAATAAAGTTTCTACGATTTGATCGTAGAGATGAATATTTGAGTTACGAGTTTGGCCTTCAGTTAAAAAATGTGGAATAGTTTCACAAATTCATGCCACCTGGAACACCACACTGTAACGGTGTGTCCGAACGTCATAACCGCACTTTATTTGATATGGTGCAATCAATGATGTCTCTTACCGATTTACCAATATTGTTTTAGGGTTATGCATTAGAGATAGCTGCATTCACATTAAAATAGGGCACCATCTAAATCCGTTGAGACGACACAGTATGAACTATAGTTTAGCAATAAACCTAAGCTGTCGTTTCTTAAAGTTTGGAGTTGCGATGCTTATGTGAAAAAAGTTTCAACCTGATAAGCTCGAACCCAAATGGGAGAAGTGCGTCTTCACAAAATACCCAAAGGAAACTGTTGGGTACACCTTCTATCATAGATCCGAAGGCAAAAGATTCCTTGCTAAGAATGGATCTTTCTAGAGAAGGAGTTTCTCTCGAAAGAAGTGAGAAGAGGAAAGTAGAACTTGATGAGGTAACTGTACCTTCTCCCTTATTGGAAAGTAGTTCATCACAGAAATCTGTTTCTGTGACACCTAAACCAATTAGTGAGGAAGCTAATGATATTGATCATGAAACTTTAGATCAAGTTACTACCAAACCTCGTAGGTCGACCAGAGTGAGATCCGCACCAGAGTGGTATGGTAATACTATTCTGGAAGTCATGTTACTAGACCATGATGAACCTACGAACTATGAGGAAGCGATGATGAGCCCAAATTCCACAAAAAGGCTTGAGGCCATGAAATCTAAAATGGGATCCATGTATGAGAACAAAGTGTGGACTTTGATTGACTTGCCTGATGATCGGCAAGCCATAGAAAATAAATGGATCTTCAAGAGGAAGACAGACGCTGATAGTAGTGTTACTATCTACAAAGCTCGACTTGTCGCAATTTTTTTTGACAAGTTCAAGGTGTTGAATACAATGAGATTTTCTCACTCGTATCGATGCTTAAAAGTCTGTCCAAATCATGTTAGCAATTGCCGCATTTTATGAAATTTGGCAAATGGATGTCAAAACTACATTCCTTAATGGATTTCTTAAAGAAGAATTGTATATGATGCAACCCGAAGATTTTGTCAATTCGAAAGGTGCTAACAAAATGTGCAAGCTCCAGCGATCCATTTATGGACTGGTGCAAGCATCTCGGAGTTGGAATATACGCTTTGATGAGTTGATCAAAGCATATGGTTTTATATGGACTTGTGGTGAAGCCTGTATTTACAAGAAAGTGAGTGGGAGCACTATAGCCTTTCTGATAAATATATGTGAGTGACATATTGTTGATCAGAAATGATGTAGAATTTTCTGGAAAGCATAAAGGAGTGTTTAAAAGGATTTCTTCAAAGAAAGACCTCAGTAAAGCTACTTACATATTAAGCATCAAGATCTATTGAGATAGATCAAGACGCTTGATAAGATTTTCAATGAGTACATACCTTGACAAGATTTTGAAATAGTTCAAAATGTAACAATCAAAGAAAGAGTTCTTGCCTGTGTTGCAAAGGTGTGAAATTGAGTAAGACTCAAATCCCGACCACGACAGAAAATAGAAAGAGAATGAAAGTCATTCCCTATGCCTCAGTCATAGGTTCTATAAAGTATGCCATGCTATGGACCAGACCTATTGTATACCCTGCCCTGAGTTTGGCAAAGGAGTACAATGGTGATCTAGGAGTAGATCACTGGACATTGGTCAAGAATATACTTAGTGAGGACTAAGGAAATGTTTCTCGATTATGGAGGTGATAAAATAGTTCATTGTAAAAAGTTACATCAGTGCAAGCTTTTACACCAATCCAGATGACTCTAAGTCTCAATCTGGATACATATTGAAAGTGGGAGCAATTAGCTAGAGTAGCTCCATGCAGAGCATTATAGACATAGAATATTTGCAAAAATACATACGGCTCTGAATGTGTCAGACCCGTGACTAAACTTCTCTCACAAGCAAAACATGATCATACCTTAGTACTCTTTGGGTGTTAATCACATAAGCGATGTGAACTAGATTATTGAATCTAGTAAACCCTTTGGATGCTGATCATGACGATGTGAACTATGGGTATTAATCACATACAGATGTGAATATTGGTGTTAAATCACATGGCGATGTGAACTAGATTATTGACTCTAGTGCAAGTGGGAGACTGAAGGAAATATGCCCTAGAGGCAATAATAAAGTTATTATTTATTTCCTTATTTCATGATAAATGTTTATTATTCACGCTAGAATTGTATTAACCGGAAACATAATACATATGTGAATACATAGACAAACATAGTGTCACTAGTATGCCTCTACTTGACTAGCTCGTTAATCAAAGATGGTTAAGTTTCCTAACCACAGACATTAGTTGTCATTTGATTAACGGGATCACATCCTTAGGAGAATGATGTGATTGACTTGACCCATTCTGTTAGCTTAGCACTTGATCGTTTAGTATGTTGCTATTGCTTTCTTCATGACTTATACATGTTCCTATGACTATGAGATTATGCAACTCCCGTTTACCGGAGGAACACTTTGTGTGCTACCAAACGTCACAATGTAACTGGGTGATTATAAAGGAGCTCTACAGGTGTCTCCGATGGTACATGTTGAGTTGGCATATTTAGAGATTATGATTTGTCACTCCGATTGCCGGAGAGGTATCTCTGGTCCCTCTCGGTAATGCACATCACTATAAGCCATGCAAGCAATGTAGCTAATGAGTTAGTTGCGGGGTGATGCATTACATAACGAGTAAAGAGACTTGCCGGTAACGAGATTGAACTAGGTATTGAGATACCAACGATCGAATCTCGGGCAAGTAACATACCGATGACAAAGGGAACAACGTATGTTGTTATGCGGTTTTACCGATAAAGATCTTCGTAGAATATGTGGGAGCCAATATGAGCATCCAGGTTCCGCTATTGGTTATTGACCGGAGACGTGTCTCGGTCATGTCTACATAGTTCTTGAACCCGTAGGGTCCGCACGCTTAAAGTTCGATGACGGTTATATTATGAGTTATGTGTTTTGATGTACCGAAGGTAGTTCGGAGTCCTGGATGAGATCGGGGACATGACGAGGAGTCTCGAAATGGTCGAGACATAAAAATCGATATATTGGACGACTATATTCGGATATCGGAAAGGTTCCGAGTGATTCGGGTATTTATCGGAGTACTAGAGAGTTACGGGAATTCGCCAGGGAGTATATGGGCCTTATTGGGCCATACGGGAATAGAGGAGAGAGGCCAAAAGGAAGGAGGCACCCTCCCCCCCTCTGGTCCGAATTGGACAAGGGGTGCAGCCCCCTTTTCCTTCTTCCTCTCCCCCTCTTTCCTTCTCTCCTACTCCAACAAGGAAAGGAGGAGTCCTACTCCCGGTGGGAGTAGGACTCCCCCCTTGGCGCGCCCTCCTCCTAGGCCGGCCGCCTCCCCCCTTGCTCCTTTATATACGTGGGCAGGGGGCACCTCTAGACACAACAATTGATCCTTGAGATCCATTAGCCGTGTGCGGTGCCCCCCTCCATCATATTCCACCTTGATAATAGCGTAGCGGTGCTTAGGCGAAGCCGTGCGTCGGTAGAGCATCATCATCATCACCACGCAGTCAAGCTGATAGAACTCTCCCTCGAAGCTCGGCTGGATTGGAGTTCGAGGGACGTCATCAAGCTAAACGTGTGCTGAACTCGGAGGTGCCGTGCGTTCGGTACTTGATCGGTCGGATCGTGAAGACGTATGACTACATCAACCGTGTTGTGCCAACGCTTCCGCTTTCGTCTATGAGGGTACGTGGACAACACTCTCCCCTCTCGTTGCTATGCATCACCATGATCTTGCGTGTGCGTAGGAATTTTTTTAAATTACTACGTTCCCCAACAATATTTTGAGATGATCCTGAGGTGAACTGATGGTTTTGAGGAGGAGAGGGAACACTTGGGTGAAAATCAAGGGGTACCCAAGTGGTTAAGTCCAAATGAAATGATTCAAAACTCCAAATTCAAAACCAACTCAACTGAAAATCAGGCAAAGAAAAGAGGGCAAAGACCAGGCTGTCACACCGTTGCTATACTGCATCATCCCTTCCTCTTTGGGGAAATACCGACGTAGTTCTAGCAGACATCAGCGGACAGTGGGGCGACGATGGTTTCAATGCCTATGGTGATGGTCAGCCTTGGGGATCATCGTCGTCGGGCGGCGAACGAGGATATGCGTGGCAGAGTGATGGGAAAGTGGACCCTCCTTTCTATGGTCCTCCGGGTGATTTCTTCGAGGGCGCATCGGGTCCAAATTACCGGCAACGTGATGGTTATCGAGGTTTCTGTGGAGGCGGAGGGGGTAATCACTGGCATCCCCAACACCCCCAGCGGCAGCCCCCACCGCCGGTTGCTATGGTTACTGTGGCGCCGATAGCTTCTTCGGAGGAGGCTGATTTTATGTAGCCACCACTTTTGACGGGTTAGGTTATGGCGGTGGTAACAACTCTTGCAACGGCAACGGCGCTGGAGGCCGAACCTATGGCTATGGGTACTATCAAAGCGACTGATAAAATAGATGGTGATAGAGCAGCCAAGTGGGCTCGAAAGAAAGAGAAAATGCTTTGTTATCGATGCGGTGAGCTGGGTCATTTTATTGTGGAATGTAATACTCAGCTTTGCGATACTTGCCTCAAACCGGTGCACGCTTCGGGAGAGTGTCCGCTGTTGTGAGAGCTGATGCCGGGAGTCACCATCTACGGAGTTTGTTGCTCCGAGCTGATGTTTTTTGAGTCCCCCAGTGCGGTTGTGGTCCCAGAGATGCCGCTGATTTTGACAACGGGGGTGGTTAAAGTGACAAAGGGTATTTTGTCAGAGGCACAAATTTTGCAAAGGCTGAATGAACTAGCTCTAGGGAACTTTCATTAGGAGCTTATTCGGCTCGAGGCTAACATGTATAAGGTGGACTTCTCATCAACCGAGGACCTGAAGAAACTCCTGAGTTTTGGTATGTGTAGGGTGCCTGGAACGGAGTGTATTCTTGAGTTTGATGAGTGGAAGCAAGCTGAGCCAAAGGGTACGCCATTACCTCAAATTTGGTTACGCTTCTCGGGGGCACTGCCTAAGCCTCTGAATGATGTTCGGGTTGCGGCCAGCCTTGGGACACTCGTGGGAAAAACTGAGCGTGTGGATATGCCGTTCACTCGAGCACATGGAGTGGCAAGGCTGCTCGTGAGTGTTGTGGACATCAAGTTTATACCGGATGTGGTCAGGTGGACGCATGCGTGCATGATTTACAACCTGGAAACTGGATTGGAGGACACTGATTTGTTCATGGAGGCCATGGCAGGGGATGAAGTATTACGGAACGAGTAAAGAGACTTGCCGGTAATGAGATTGAACTAAGTATGATAATACCGACGATCGAATCTCGGGCAAGTAACATACCGATGACAAAGGGAACAACGTATGTTGTTATGTGGTTTGACCGATAAAGATCTTCGTAGAATATGTAGGAGCCAATATGAGAATCTAGGTTCCACTATTGGTTATTGACCGGAGATGTGTCTCGGTCATGTCTACATAGTTCTTGAACCCGTAGGGTCCGCACGCTTAACATTCGATGACAATTTGTATTATGAGTTTATGTGTTTTGATGACCAAAGATTGTTCGGAGTCCCGGATGAGATCATGGACATGACAAGGAGTATCGAAATGGTCGATACGTAAAGATTGATATATTGGAAGGCTCTATTTGGACATCGGAAAGGTTCCAAGTGATTCGTGTATTTTTTTCGGAGTACCGGAGAGTTACGGGAATTCGTATTGGGCCTTACTGGGCCATACATTAAAGGAGAGAAAGGCCTCAAGGGTGGCTGCGCCCCTTCCCCATGGACTGGTCTGAATTAGACTAGGGAAGGGGGGCGCCCCTTCCTTCCTTCTCCTTCTCCCTTCCCCTTTTCAAATTCCATGTGGGAGGTGGAATCCTACTAGGACTGGGGAGTGCTAGTAGGACTCCACACTTTGGGCACGCCCTATGAGGGGCGGCCTCCTCCTCCCTCCATCATTTATATACGTGTCCAGGGGGCACCCCATGAACACATAAGTTGATCTTTTAGCCGTGTGTGGTGCCCCCTCCACAGTTACACACCTTGATCATACCGTTGCAGAGCTTAGGCGAAGCCCTGCGCCGGTAGCATCATCATCACCGTCACCACGCTCTCATGCTGACGAAACTCGCCCTCGGCCTCAACTAGATCAAGAGTATGAGGGACGTCATCGAGATGAACGTGTGCTGAACGCGGAGGTCCCGTACGTTCGGTACTTGGATCGGTTGGATCGCGAAGACGTTCGACTACATCAACCGCGTTAACTAAACGCTTCCGCTTTCGGTCTACGAGGGTACGTGGACACACTCTCCCCTCTCGTTGCTATGCATAATATAGATAGATCTTGCGTGATTGTAGGAATTTTTTTGAAATTACCACATTCCTCAACATATAGTTAACTGCTTGGTTCAATTCTGAAATGCAATGTTCAATTGTTGTGGCTGCATTCTGTTATTGTATACCATGTGAGAAATAAATCGAATTTGGTTGTACTAAATACATGAGAAAAAAATACAATTGCTACATTTCCAAGTTGTTAAGCATGCTTGGTTTGGTTGACTATATGATCTTCTATTAGGAGTATGTTATATTTGTGCAATGTGGTGCTCAGTTAACGGTTGGTTCATTTGTTGTGGTGTTTAGTTAACTGCTTGGTTCAATTCTGCAATGTGATGTTCAATTGTTGTGGCTGCATTCTGTTATTGTATATTATTATACCTTGTCTTTTTTATTCCTTTGCCCCATTTCCAATATAGAGAAGATATTTCTGCACATCCTTGTTTTCAGGTCTTTCCAAAACAGTTCACTGATAATTACCTCTCAAACCACCTGCATGGTCAGGAGGCGAGGAAGGTATTCATACAACACTCATGGTTCAATATTGAAGTGCTCCTGAAGAGGACTAAGGATGGATGGTCAATCATCCACAAGCACTGGCCTAAAGTTGCAAAGACCTTCAACATCAATGAAGGTTCAATATTCGTCTTCTGCTTCGGCAGTTTTCCTGATGAGATGCATCTGTCTATGTACTGTCTATGATGCTAATTTCGAAAGGTTCTAGATGTTGCATGTGAAACTTGGTGCTGGTGCGGTTGTGTAATGGGATAGCTGAGTGCTGAAGCTATATCATATTGTACTCAGATGTATTTCAATTATGAAATCCTGCTTCCTTAGTATGGGAATGAAATATATTATGTGTTTAATATGAATGCCAATTAGATTAATAAAAGGATTATTAATAATAGGGCAATTAGCCTGCTAATTGGTTTTTTCTATTGCAAACGGTTATTGAGTAAATACCGTGGGCGATGACCTAAGGCAACACACACAATTTCTTCTACGCACCGCGTGTGATGCATTCAATAATGCAAATGATAAAATTATTAATATTGTGTGCGATGGGAAGGCCATCACAAATGATTTAACGGGGAAAATTGTGTGTGATGTACCTACGAACTGAAATGTTTTCCTTACAGCAACTGTGTGGGATGTATATATGAACGGAAACGTTTCGCGGGGACTGACTGTGTGGGATGAACTTATGACCGGAAATGATTTCGCCTGTATAATTGTATTTTTAGCACTACTGTACGTATAACCATATTTGCTTGATCGCCGGTCGCACATGACCTCATTTTGCCGAGCGTGTGTGCCAGGAGGGCATATCCCAACGGTTTCTGGGTCGTGTGGGAAGGACCCCCTATCGCTCACACTCACTAGGTGACGGTTCCAAATACCGTCGCGGAAAGGGGTTAAAAAGTGTTTGTATAGCACCAACACGTACCAGTGGATGGTTTTTAAGGTGGATTTTGAGAAAGCGTACGATAAGGTTAAATGTCCATTTCTACAGCGGGCCTTGCGGATGAAAGGATTCGATCAGTCCTGGAGAAAGCAGGTAGATTCTTTCACGTAAAAAGGCAGTATCAGAATCAAAGTGAATGATGACATAGGTCATTATTTCCAGACACACAAGGGTCTAAGGTAGGGAGACCCGATGTCACCTATCTTGTTCAACATAGTAGTGGACATGTTGACAATTCTAATAGGAAGAGCTAAAGAAAATGGCCAAGTAGGTGGGCTCGTCCTGCATCTAGTGGACGGAGGAGTGTCCATTCTACAGTACGCTGATGATACCATCATCTTCATGCAGCATGATCTGGCAAAAGCACGAAACATGAAGCTTGTGTTATGCTTATTCGAGCAGTTGTCGAGGTTAAAGATTAACTTCCATAAAAGTGAATTGTTTTGCTTTGGAAGAGCTAAAGACGAACAAGAAGCTTACAATAACTATTTGAATGTGAATTAGGTTCGTTGCCTTTTACATATTTGGGCATACTGATTCACCATCGCAAGCTTTCTAACAAAGAATGGAAGTGGATTGAGGATCGATTTGAAAAAACACTAAGTTGCTGGAAGGGCAAACTTATGTCATATGGAGGCCGACGAATTCTCATTAATTCGGTGCTCACGTGTATTCCAATGTTTCTCTTGTCCCTCTTCGAGGTACCAGTTGGGGTTTGGAAAAGACTGGATTTCTATCGATCGCGTTTTTTCTGGCAGAGTGATGAGTTAAACGAAAATACAGACTTGCTAAATGGGATATTATTTGTAGACCAAAAGACCAAGGTGGTCTTGGCATTGAAAATTTAGAGGTGAAGAACATATATCTTCTCAGCAAGTGGTTGTATAAGCTATCTGTAGAGACCGGTGCCACATGGGCCCAGATTCTGCGTAATAAGTACCTTCATTATAGAACCTTATCTCAGGTGATGGTCAGACCAATTGATTTGCCGTTTTGGAAAGGACTGATGAGAGTGAAATCAGCCTTCTTCCAAAGGACAAAATTTATCGTTGGTAATGGTACTTCTACGAGATTTTGGAATGATACGTGGTTAGGGGAGACACCTTTAGCTATCCAATACCTTCTCTCTATAATATTGTTCAGCGTAGAGATACTTATGTTGCAATTACGTTGCAACAGTATTACAGTTCAACCCTCTCAATATTCAATTCAGGAGGACTTTAGAGGGAAACCGTTGGGAAGTTTGGCTCCATCTTGTGAGAAGATTGATGGATGTTCACATTTCTCAACAGCCAGACCAGTTGCACTGGAAACTAACCAAGAATGGAGTATTTTCGGTAAAATCCATATACTTGGATATTATCAACTCTGGCTCTATCCCTCGATCTATGCATATTTGAAAAGTCAAAGTGCCCTTAAAAATTAAAGTGTTTATGTGGTTTATCCACAAACAAGTCATTCTAACTAAGGACGATTTGGCAAAACGTAACTGGACAGGATTTCGTAGATGTAGCTTCTGCGATCACGATGAATCTATAACACCTCTTTCTTGGTTGCCCAATGGCCAAAATTTTATGGCGGTCTGTTCACATAGCGTTTAACATTACTCCTCCGAATATCATCCACACGTTATTTGGGACGTGGCTAGATGGAGTCGAGTCAGACCCCTGCTACGCGCACCTAGACCGTCACCTTCTTGATCTACCAACACTATAGCAAGCGCGTGAAGTTGCATGAAGATCTGCGCCAAAACTCAGCCACCTACGTCCAGACAGCGCAGCTCCGATTCTGGCGGAGAAGTCTGAAGGACAAAACTAGGCCTAGGCACGGCTTGCGCCACGAGAGATTGCCGAACGGCCACCTGCAGTCAGTCATCGTATACCAAGTTGGTTTTGAACATGCAGGCGTGGCAGGTTTGTGTACATCTGGCGCTCTTTCTTGCTTCTCTCATTCGTGGAACCGGAAAGCTGCTCGCAGCCAATGCCTGCCAAACATACGCAGACGAGGCTATCAAGTATAGCTTGCACTCTCACTCTCACTCTCCGCGGCCGTGTCGCGTATAGCTTGCACTCTCACTCTCACTCTCCGCGGCCGTGTCGCGTGGCGCGTGCAGAGCATGCGTCCCAGCTCCTTTCCTCCCTCTCTCTTGTCCTTTCAGAAACTACCTGTTCAGTTCCTTGCACACTCCAACTTCTTCCTAATCATTTCGTGGAACGCGACGTCTCAGGAAGGTAAGGTACGTCGTCGTGGTCCCCGATGCCACAAGCGTATAACCATACAGTACATCCTCAGCACATACTGGCGGTAGTAGCGCACGTATCATGACGTGCAGCACAAATTAGGAACGACATTTCAGCACAAATTTTAGAGGACTACCTGGTGAATGAGATTGTTGTACTCCTACTGTGCATGCATGATGCAACCGGCGCGACCAAAAAACAGTCTAACTTAAAAAAAGGCGGCCTGCGCGCGCCATAAGTAGGCAACAGTGCAACAACTGAACTTTCGGAAGGAAAAGAGCGTATTATTGGGTGTTGCATATCATTGTACATCACCATCATTGCACCATATAGCTTGCCAGCCATCATGGAAGCAAACTCATGCCCATCTCTGCATGCATGCATGTATCAGTTCTTGCACTACGAGCTAGCTAGCTACGACTAGATCGATCGAGACACGTACGAAGCTAGAAGGAAAGAAAAAGTTTACATGATCTAATTAAGCCGAAGCAAACTCCAAACCTGGCGCTAAAAGAGCTTGAACATAGCTTTGGTTGGAACAAAACAAAAGGTGGGAACAAGAAAACATAAAGTCCGTACGCCTGTCGTCGTGAGGATGATCGATCGACGCATGCATGCATGCGTTGCGTTGCTACTCCAAGAACGTCTCCATGAGGTCCGAGTAGACGCTGCCCTCGTGCTGCGCTCGGTACTCCATCCCTTGCTGCTGCTGCTGCGGCGCCGGCCCCGTCGAGGCCGACACGGACGGGGACGGCGAGTTGGACGAGCTCATCCTCGCCGGCAACGTGAAGCTCCTCTTGAACTTGGCGCTCTGGGTGTTCTCCATCCTCCTCGCCTTGTTCGAGTGGCTCTCCAGGCTCAGGTACTCCTCCACGTTCTCCGCGCCGCCGTGCCCTGTCTGCGCGTCCTGCGCTGGCTTCCCGTCGTCTGCGCCGCCTCCACCACCGCCGCCGGGGCCGCCGTACAAAAGCTTCGAGTCATCTGAGCGCCCGGTGAGCGCGGTGAAGAAGGACAGCCCGTTGGGCCACTTGAGGTCGCCGTCGGGCGCCTCCCCGGGCTGCATCTGCTGCTGGTGCTGGTGTTCGTCCAGGTGTGGCGGCTTGCCATGCTGCGACGGCGCGAGGTGGTACATGTGGCCCTCGTCCTTGCCGCCCCCGCCGCCCGGGTAATGCGGCATCGACGACCTCGCTGACGGGTGGAACGCGGCCGGCCCCGGCGGGAACAGGGGCGACGCGGCGGCGTGGGGGAGCTGCGGCTGGCCCGGCCAGTTGAAGAGCTGCGGGGGCGGGCGCGCCGGCGGCGGCTGCTTGAGCGGGAAGGACGGCGTGGAGGAGGCGCCCCGGGAGGAGGAGAAGAGCTGCGAGAGGAAGAAGCCCGACTGGTAGCCCAGTGACTCGAACATGTGTCGCATCCGCAGCACGAAGTGCAGGTCCTCCGGTATCTGCGCACGTACGCACAGTGGCACACATCGCTTAGCGTTGGCACGTCAACGTCGGCGTGCTTGCTTGACGACCAAAACGACAAAATGATGCATGTAGTAAAGGGCAAAAGGTTTGAAATTTGCGAGGGTGCGCTGCACTTACGATCTTGCAGGAGCCCAGCTGCAGGAGGCCATGGCCGGCTTGAATCACGGCGATGGTCTGCAAATCAAACGTAATAATAAGTTTATGAAAACTAATTAATCTTACTCTTGTATACGCTACTACTACCAGCTAAGCTAAGAAGAGGAAGTAAATTAAAGATGAATGGTAGAGATGGGAGTGGGGCATTGCCTGGATGCCTGAGGCGAACTGGTCGGTCCATTCCGTAGGAAGCTGCAAAAGGAAAAGGCGAGAGGGATTTGAGTAAGTGCATAGGAATAAAGGCTAGCCGTGACTGCGATCGCGGCGCTTGTTCTTGCCGATAGCCGCGGATGCTCCTAAGCATCCAATTCTTCTCTTCTTTTTGGGAGCAGATTTGATTTGATTCAAAGCTTGCAAGCTCCCGAGAGAGACAGATGTCTCTCGATCGATCTCTTTATTTTTTCCATGGAGTGAGTAAAAACTTGAAACCTACCACTGCGTATACAGTACTGGTGCTCATTTGGGAGCGATTAATGTGGCGTACTCCTAAGCAGGGGACTCCCCCAACCCAACTCAAAGCAGGGAGAGATGCATGGACTGCGGAAAGAAAGAGAAAGAAGGAGGTGGTGGGGACAGGGTTGATGATGGTACATACGGCATCAAAAGAGCTCTGCCAGTAGTTGGCGATGTTGGGCTCGCATTCAGAAGGTTCCTTGAAGACCCATTTGTGACACTTATCAGATGCCACCTTTCCCATCAGCCTGCAACCGGACGCGTCCAAATCAAATCAAAACCGACTTGGCAAATCATGCTCAAAAGCTCAGTAGAACAAAAGTGAAAGAGACCACCAATAACGCAGACACAAACACAACCCCGGAGAACTCTCTCGTCCTCTCTTTCCAGTCTATCATTCTCTACAAGCATGTTAACTACGCTGCATATTACTACTCGTTAGCAAGCTTAATAAACATGTCGTACTGCTTAATTAGTGAAAGTCCTCACTGAATTAGTGGAAATAGCACAAATTCACACTACTTAATTGGTGAAAGCCTTCAGACTTCAGTGGCACCGAAGCAGTCCTAGCTAGTTTCTCAACAGACAGAAAAGACTTCCATAGCCCCAAGCTCATACTACTACAGTACTATTGTGTTTGTGTAGCATTTGCGTGTGCGTGTAGCGTGAGGGCGTTGTTAATCGGAGATAAACCTCGCAATTAACCCACTGACGCGCCGGGGTTTGTTTATGCGGAACGAGGCACCGCCCCACTCCAGCTCACGTGCCGCACGTGACGGCGCCCGTCCTTGGTCCTCGCCCAAAAGACACGACTGACTTCAATGGCTGTTATTCAATCCTACGCGCCCGTTTTGCCCACCCTCCCGCTCCCGTCCCGGCATAATCAGAGTCCCCTCCACGCGCGGTCAGACCAAACCGAACCAAAAACCCAGAGTGCAGAGATTAATTAGGCGTGATGGTACCGCCATGTCAGTGCCGCGCGAATTAACAAGGCCCAAAAGCTGGGCCTGGGCGCGGTAGATACAGAACAAAGTGAAAAGATGAAAGCGCACGCACCCATCCCATCTCCTCCTCCCCTTTCCTCCTACCCTTCTTTGTCTCTCACCACTGGGGTTGGACTTGCGCGCATGGTCACCGGCGGAGGAACTGTGGGGCATCAATGGCGCACAGCCTCGAGCAGGTCCTAGTCGGAGAACAGGGGACGTGACGGGAACTTGCACGAAAACACGCGGGGCTTAATTAGAGGTGGTGTGGTATGGATGGTGGCTAGGGGAGGGGACTGCTAGGTGGCTAGGGGCTGCGAGCGACGACCGGGCCGGGGGGAAAAACTGCACACGACTGCACCTACCCAGTACCCACCCTTCTCCGTAGTTGTAGAGCTGGATGGACATCTTGCTGAAGGCCTTGCGCACCGGGTCCTCGCCCTCCATGTCCTCCAGGCACTCCGCCATCCGCGGCCGGCAGAACCCGTCCTCCCACATCAGCATCCTGCATATACGCGCGCACCGCAACATCAACGCCGGCCCGATCGGTCCTCACATATCTGCCGGACCAATCAATTAGGCTAATAATAGTAAGAAGAGAGTGCACTCACAGGCTGCCGTTGTCGTCGCCGACCTTGCACCCGTTGCCGCCGCGGCACCGCCTGGCAGCACGAGGAACCAACACACAGGATTAGGCGTTAATCAATCAAATCAGTGGCCACCCGCTGCGCTGCATGGAGCTAGATACGCGTACGGCGGCGGGGAGGCTAATAATAAGAAGAACAAGCAGGAGCAGCGAGCGAGGGAGGTGGTCGTGGGGGAGAGAGCGAGTAGGCACATACGGGCGAGGACGGATGGTCCAGAAGACGGAGTAAGTCCAGTCCGAGTTGAGGCAGACGTTGCGGAGCGCCTCGTGCAGCGCCATCATCCCCGCGGCCTCTTTGCTCCGCGCATGATCCCCGCCTCCCCCTCCTGCCGCCCCCGAGCCCACCATTTTTTCCCCTCTCCTTCCCTCCCTTACCAAGGCAGGCAAAGGCGGGCGTCGTAAAAACCCTTGTGGTCGCGCTCGGAGCTCGGGAGGCTAGGCTAGGGGGTGGTAGGGCGCGCCTTCTAGCTACCCGGCCGAGGCTCTTTTTGATCGCTTCTTGGGTTTTTTCTCCCCGTGGGGAGAGAGAGAGGGACTGCGGGCGGATGGGCTAGTAGCTTCGCCGAGCGAGCTACTCCTACTCCCTCTCTCTCCCTCTCTCTCACGCAGAGGCTGGGTCTGTCTCGCAGTCCTTGGCCTGTCTCTCTCTAATTGCTGTTTTTAACTTGGGCAGGGGGCGAGGGTAAACCGAAAGGCGCTCTGCTCCGAGTCTGAGGAGGTAGCCAGGCCAGGCCAGGCCAGTCACTGCGGTCGCACACGGCACCCTATGTTTTCTTCCCTGCGTTGGCGGCCCAGAAGATGGCAGCCAAAAGTAAAAGCGGCTCTGCCGGGTCCCCCATGCCCTTCTATGCCCGGCTTTTTTTTCTCTCTCCCCCGTACCGTTCCAGGGAGGGATGGAGAGGTTGTTCCTCGGTTTGGCAAACTGGGACGGCCGAGGAAATTTTGTTTCTTCCCCGGCATCCTCGGGAAATTTGCGGTTCTTGTTTGAATTGTTTTTTTTTGCGGGGTGAAGGGAGTTTTATTCAAGATGTCATAGTATTACAGTCGAGAGGCCACAAATCCTCAATACAAGGTGGAACCGAGCGCAACCACGCCGCTGTAGTCCGCTCGGCCCGGCTATAGTTGGCCAAACGATCGGCAACTCTATTCTGAGAACGACAAATTTTCAGAGGTACAAACTCCCTATTACTCATCAACTCCTTAATCTCTAGAACCAAATGACCGTAAGCCGAGCGAGTTAGAGCATCGCTAGAGAGACTCGCCAAGGCTTCAGAAGAATCGGACTGAACGACGACTGGGGACTTCGAGTGTTGGATGGCCAAGGCCATGCCCTGCATGAGGGCGTGAAGTTCAGCCTCCGGAGCGTCGTTGCAGTGGAACAGGACTCTGTAAGCTGCAAAGATGATCTGTCCTTGATGGTCGCGTAGCACCATACCGGCCGCCGCTGAGTTATCCGCTACCTGGAAGGATCCATCCACAGTTAGGGCAACATGACCCGGGCTCGGCGCCGGCCAAGGTAGAGGTACATTGTCCTTTCTAGGAAGGACAGATGGAATCGCCGAAGATGGCATTTTTCCTTTCAGAATCTCGTCCACAGAGTAACGACCAGCAAGCTTGATTGATTTGTAATAGCTGTCCAGGAATTCCACCGTGGCTGAAACAGGCGCCGCATCCTTGCCATGAGTCTGATCATTCCTTAGCTGCCATATGCGCCAAACTAACATGATGATCATATCCCGTACATCATTTAAAACTCTACACAGAAGATGCATAAGCCATTCCCTTCCGTTATCAAGCAGAAACTCGTCCGGTGGGAGTGGCCATCTGTCGCGCATCTGCAGCCAAATCCCTCGCGCATGATCGCATGCAACCAGTGCATGGAAGGTGCCCTGTTCTTCCAATCCACATAACCGACAAGTAGATGTTGTTGGTATATGACGTAGCACCTTACACTTCTGCGTGGGTAAAACGCCCATAATAACTTGCCATGCCGTGATCTTCATCTTCTGCAGGACTGATGCTTGCCATACGCAGTTCCATAAGGAACGGGAACCGCTCGCTGACGCACTTGTTGCCCCTTCAGAAAATGTTGTATTGTGATCATATGTAGCTAATCTGTATGCACTACTGACAGAGAAAACGCCACTCTTCTCTGGAAACCACGATATGAAATCAGATCGCTGTCTTGGAGAGGTACGGATCTTGAGGATATGCTGAACATCCATATCCCAAAAAAAAATTCACGGAGGTGATCAACCCTCCATGCCCCGTTAGCATCTAGAAATGCAGAAACACGATTGAGATGGCAGGAGCCTTTTGGGGTGATCGGCCGGAAGGAAGAAGGCCGAGGGATCCAAGGGTCTCGTCATGTCCGAATATGCCCCCCGTCCCCCACCCGCCATATGACACCTTTTTTGAGCAGCTCCAAACCATGCAAAATGCCTTTCCACACGGCTGATCCAGAGATTGAAAATACTGTATCCAGTAACTGACCTTGAGGGTAATATTTTGCCTTCATTAGTCTCGCAACTAGGCTGTCAGGAGAGTCAAGGAGCCTCCACGCTTGCTTGGCCAGCAGCGCTTGGTTGAACGCTCGCATATCCCTGAAGCCCATGCCCCCCATAGCTTTGGGGAGAATCATTTTGTCCCAACTTGTCCATGCCATTTTCTTCTTCACATTCTCCACTCCCCACCAATATTGACGCATCATACAGGTGAGCTCATCACAAACCGAGGCTGGCAACTTGAACACACTCATAACATAAGCTGGAATAGCTTGAGCTACGGATTTTATTAAGATTTCTTTGTTACCCGATGACATATATTTCTCACTCCAATCAATTAGTCTCTTCCTCAGGCGTTCTTGTATTGTTTCAAACTTGCCTTTGTGCATCCTCCCTTCTGGAACAGGAAGACCTAGGTATCTAGGCTCGAACACTTCCTGAGTGATCTCCACCAAGCTCTTGATATTCGCCGCTGTAGCCGCCAAGCAATTGTCTGAAAAAAGAATGGAACACTTTGAAGGGTTTATCAACTGGCCCGTGGCCATCGCGAAGGTGTTCAACAAATCTTTAACCAGTGCCGCTTGCTGTTCGGTTGCATGAAAAAATAACAGCGAATCATCCGCGAAAAGAAGATGAGAAATCACAGGAGCCCCACGACAAATATTCACCCCTTGCAAGCCCTCTTCCCGCATAGATTTACTGATCAAGGCAGAAAGGGCATCAGCCACAAATAAGAACAGAAAGCGGGACAGGGGGTCACCTTGCCGCAAGCCCCTCGAGGGGGAAAATGAATCCAGTAACCTGCCATTAAACTTCACTGAGTATCTGACAGACGTAACACAAGCCATCACTCTCGAAACCCAGGTGTCCGAGAAACCCCACTTTGTCAGTGCCTTCTGAAGAAAATCCCAGTCCACACGATCGTAGGCCTTCGAGAGGTCCAGTTTATAAGAACACAAAGCCGGGGAGTTCTCCTTTACTGTTTGAATATGGTGGATACACTCGAAAGCAATGATAGAATTATCAGATATAAGTCTCCCTGGGATAAAGGCACTTTGGTTTTCTGAGATAAGTTCATTAAGCATAGGCCGCAACCTATTCGCCATGCACTTCGACACAATCTTGTATACCACATTACATAGACTTATTGGCCGGAAATCCTTTAGCTCCTTGGGGTGAGGAACTTTGGGGATTAACACAATAGCAGTATCATTAACACCCTCCGGCATAATCCCTGTGCTAAAAAACTCTTGAACTGCCGCAATGATCTCCGGTTTGAGCACCGACCAATTGCGTTGATAAAAGCGTGCAGGAAAACCATCACACCCAGGGGCCTTCAAAGGACCAATCTGGAATAGGGCATCCGAAATTTCCTGCTCAGAAAACGCCTTGCACAGGGCCTCGTTCATCTCGACAATTACTTTCGGTGCAATACAGTTCAGAACCTCATCTGCAACCAAGGTAAGATCCTTGGTGAAGATCTCCTTGAAATAGGAAGCCGCCATCCTCTCCATCTCCGACGGGACAGAGCACCAGGAGCCATCCTCCTTCATCAAACGCTGGATATGATTTCGCCTAGCTCTCCACATGGCCCGCCGATGTAAGTATTGAGTATTCCGTTCCCCCTTCTTCAACCATGTGATACGGGACCGCTGAAGCCACATCATTTCCTCTCTGTAAAGCAGCTCATCTAACTGATTCATCTTAGCACGGAGAAGAGCCCGATCCGTGCCAGAGAGTTGTAGATCTACAAGCTGAAACCGGAGCGTTTCTATCTCCTTTAGAACATTGCCAAAATTTGTTGCACTCCACTGCCTCAAATCTGTCATGAGTTGCTTTAAAGCAGCCGCCACCGAGTTCAGGTTCCCACTCGGCTTACTATTGGCCCATGATTTAGCAATTACCTCTGGGAGCGCCTGATGCCTCTCCCACATGATCTCATATCTAGGGCTTGCGCACCTCCTCCGATCTCCCTGCACTCCCATAAGCTGCAGTAGGAGCGGGCTATGATCAGAACACGGTGAGGCTAGGTGCACAACCCGAGCTGCTGGAAACAACTCTCTCCACGATTCATCCGCACATGCCCGATCAAGACGTACTTGCACATTGCGGTTACCATCCTGCCCGTTATTATATGTGTATGGAATACCACTGAAGCCAAGGTCATCGAGCTCGCACAGAATGAGATAGTCTCGAAAGGCTGCCATCTGGGGTTCTGCCCGCATCGTCCTTGACAGATGTTCATGTTGCCACAACGCCTCGTTGAAGTCTCCGCAGACAAATCAAGGTGCTGGGGATGTAGCCCGTAGCCTGGTGAGATGATCCCACATGTTCTGTCTATTCTCAACTCGTGGTTCCCCATAAACAAACGTACTCCTCCACTCTATACCTGCACCTTCATTTGTCACTGAAACATCAATGTATCTCTGACAAGAATCCAGAATGGTGACTGAGAGAGATTCGTCCCAAAAGAGCGCTAAACCTCCACTCCGACCATCGCTACACACACCATGGAATCCCTTTAGACCAAGTCTCCATCTTAGATTCTCCACTTTATTTGATGCTTGCCTGGTTTCACAGAGGAAAACAAGCTTGGGGTTATTGGCTTTTGAGAGGGCCACGACCTCACGAACTGTCCGGCGGTTCCCCCCCGGCAGTTCCATGCTATAATATTCATTGCGTCAGGCGGTCCTCCTCGAAGGAGGCCGCCGATCTATCGTCAGACACCATTTGTTTGAATTGTTAGAAATGTATCGCAAAAATGTACGGGAATGCTAGGTTTTTTAATGGAAAGAAGGCAGGGAAATGCTAGCTCAGAGAAAACATATGAAACTCTTAAACATTTTGAACATCTTGAAACAAGAATGGCATTTTTTTTTCCTTATAGAATGACACTGTAGAATGTGGACATTGGATTTTTCTAATGCGTTTGTTATACATCACGCGACTGCTTTTCCTCTAAAGTGCGATCGCCACATGTGACCATCAACGTGGATGTAACAACACCTAAGGTGAGGCGAGCATGGACCGGGGCCGAGGCATTGACAATGCGGATTGGCGGAGAAACCGAAGGCAATGGTGGAGTTTTGATTGCCTTCTGGGGTTAGAGTTGGGGAATGGGTGAGCTCCGACGCTAGGGAATGGACTAGGCTGACAGGAGGACCATCGGTCATGCTGGTTAGGTCAAGGCAAGCAGTCGAGGCACAAGGTGGCGGTAGAGGAGAAAACTTGTTGGGCAGGGAAGGTGGGTCACTAGCAGAAGAAGACGGGGAAGATTGACAAAAGAAAGTAGAGAGATGATCTTTGTTGGTTCTGGATGTAACCGTGCAACATTTACAACAAACCAACTACAAATTTAGAAGAATAAAATGTGAATGAACTATAGGCGGGTCCTTTTTAAAATGCCTAGCACACATGTGATATTTGTATTTTTAAAATTTCTGTCAAATTTAAGAAATGTTCCAGAACAATCATGTACATGTTCAAACTCGCCATAATAGTTGGAAGACAACAAAGAGAGGCTACAATAACTTCTCTCTATGGATTTTTGTAAGTGCATCTAGTGCCACCTCCTTTGTTGGTTTTGGAGTCTTGACGACAAACCTGGTTGAGAGACTAATGTGTTTGTGAGATACGCATGATAACATAGATAGTAGTCCCTGGAGATTCGGTTTAACTGTCAAAGAAAACCCCTAAAAATGTCTGAAGACATTGAAGCCAATGGTTGCCTTTGAAGATAATGAGTGAAGACAATGGAACGAAAAGACTAAACTTCTTTGTAGGTTTCATTTGCTCTGATTGAGTCATAGGAACCACCGCACTGTTAAGTGGAGTCGAGGTGAAACGAAGACAGTTGTTGAAGTGATTGCTCAACCAAAAGCCTATATCTTCCTCGCGAAGATAATGAGAGAAAATCTCACCCCGTGTTGGATGCGTCAGCCTTGCTTGTATCCCAAGCAAAGTTGCCGCATGTGTTTGAAATTTGACCATTGGGACACGTGTTGGTTAGCCACTACCCAGGGTCAATTCGGTCAAATCATGTCGGGTTGCCTCCTACTATATATAGCCACCCTCTCCACCATAAGTTTGTGGTTGATCTGAGTTATTACACGACTTTTGTCGTTTGAGAGCAATCCACCTCCGAAGCCTTGAGAGAGATTTTCTACAAGGAAAACTCAAACACCCGAAGCCCAAAGTGATTGAGCATCACCGAAGACATTATGTTCTAAGTGAACCAAAGACTTGTTACGCTTGAAGGCTGTGATCTTCCAGACGGTTAGGTGTCATGTTTTAAGCATTGTGGAGTGCCGGTGAATGAAATTTGTGAAGGTTTTGAAGTCTCCCTTGAAGACATACCCGAGTGATTGGGCGAGGTCTTCAGTGACCTTAGCCCAAGGGGAATAAGGTGAAGAGAAGATCTTCTGAGTTCAACCTCAACCTCCCTAACTAGACATACAACTGTCACAATAGCTGGATACAAATCACTTGTTGAAAGCACAAGTGCTCCCTGGGTGATTTTGGTAATTAATGTCAACATATCTCTTGTTGGACTAACACTTTTACCTAGTATGTTTCAGATAAGTTCAACAATGAAGTGGCATGGACTAGAGGATGTGGACCCCTTCAAGATGCTAAGGACAAAGGATTGGCTCAAGCTCCAAGAACAAGACTCTACATTTTCTATTTTAGTGATCCAAGATCACATTGAGTCTATAGGAAAAGCCAATACTATCAAGAGGGGATGAGGTGTTACTTAATGGCTTTCTTGCTCAAAATGCTTAGCGATATGCTCCAAAGCCCTCAACTACTTTCTCACATCCACATATAACCTAAACCAAAAGTCAAACTCGGCCCCACTGATTCTTTCTATCCGGCGCCACCGAGTTCAGATGTCATAGCCACTGCCACAAACCCTAGGCAAATCGGTCTCACCGGTAGGGATCTCGGTCTCACCGAGATGGGATTGTAATCTCTCTGTATGTATCTGTTACGAAAATCGGTCTCACCGAGTTTGCGTAATCGGTCCTACCGAGATTGCAATTTAAACTCTCTGACTCCTTTTCGTAACATTTCGGTCTCACTGAGATGAGCGAATCGGTCCCACCGAGTTTACCTGACCAACTCTTTGGTTAGCTTATTACCAAAATTGGTCTCACCGAGTTTGTGTAATTGGTCTCACCAAGATTACGTTATGCCCTAACCCTAACCATATCGGTCCTACCGAGTTGCATGTCGGTCCCACCAAAAATCCTAACGGTCACTAGATTTGCTGAATCGGTCCGACCGAGCTTCTCAATTCGGTCCCACCAAAATTGGCAAGTTGTGTGTAACGGTTAGATTTTGTGTGGAGGCTATATATACCCCTCCACCTCCTCTTCATTCGTTGAGAGAGCCATTAGAACGAACCTACACTTCCAACTTACATTTTCTGAGAGAGAACCACCTACTCATGTGTTGAGACCAAGATATTCCATTCCTACCATATGAATCTTGATCTCTAGCCTTCCCCAAGTTGCTTTCCACTCAAATATTCTTTCCACCAAATCCAAATCCTGTGAGAGAGAGTTGAGTGTTGGGGAGACTATCATTTGAAGCACAAGATCAAGGAGTTCATCATCAACACACCATTTGTTACTTCTTGGAGAGTGGTGTCTCCTAGATTGGCTAGGTGTCACTTGGGAGCCTCCGACAAGATTGTGGAGTTGAACCAAGGAGTTTGTAAGGGCAAGGAGATCACCTACTTCATGAAGATCTACCGCTAGTGAGGCAAGTCCTTCGTGGGCGACGACCATGGTGGGATAGACAAGGTTGCTTCTTCATGGACCCTTCGCGGTTGGAGCCCTCCGTGGACTCGCGCAGCCGTTACCCTTCGTGGGTTGAAGTCTCCATCAACGTGGATGTACGATAGCACCACCTATCGGAATCACGACAAAAACATCCGTGTCTCCAATTGCGTTTGCACACTCCAATCCCATCCCTTTACATTCTTGCAAGTTGCATGCTTTACTTTCCGCTGCTCATATACTCTTTGCATGCTTGCTTGATATGTATTGTGATTGTTAAATTTGTGCCAAAACTCCACTTCAACTTAAAGAAGTTAAAAACTGCAATCTTTGGCACTTAGTGTCTAATCACCCCCCTCTAGACACCTCTTATCGATCCTTTCAATTGGTATCAGAGCTTTGGTCTCCATTGCTTTGGTTTAAATACCGTTGGAGGAAGATGGATGAGTCTACTTTGGGGAGTCTTAGACATAGAGTGCCTATACTTGATGGAGAGTATTTTCATGAGTGGAAAAATGAGATGCTTGTGATTTTCAATCAATATCATTTGAACAAGTACATTGCTAGCCCTTGTGCACCTCATGTTGATCCTATGCATCCTACCCTTGATGAGTCAATTGACATGATTCGCAATCTTAGAACTGTTGAACTTATCACTAGAGGCTTGCCTAGAAACTTGATTGGATGTTTGCCTACTCTTAAGTGTGCCTACACTATATGGAAATTTCTTGAGGAACATTTTCCAAATTACTTCTTGAAAAATCTAGATGAAATTCTCCATAAGTCTATTGCCTTGAGTAAGATGAATTCCAATGATCCTATGTTTGGTGATTGTCTATTCGAGCTTACAAATCTTATGCGTGCCAAAGGAGATGTTGGAATTATTAGTGATACTATTTCCGAAGCTATTAAAATTCATAAAGAAGATCATTGTCAAGCTCACTCTAACGAATCACCCTCTCTAGGAATTGATCCACCACATGATGATGTTGAACATGGATACTATGATGAGGATGATGATAGTGACTTTGATATTGATGATGCAATGAGACACTTTCTTCTTATGGCAAATCTTCGGGGATATATGGCAGGAGGAAAGGAATGGGTTCTTGATAGTGGATGTACCGATCACATGACCGGAGATAAAGATATGTTTCGTGAGCTTGCTGAAAATGATGGTCCTCGAAAGTATGTCACTTTCGGTGACAACTCAAAGGGTAAGGTGGTTGGCCTCTGTAAGGTGGCCATATCACATGATAGCTCCATACAAAATGTCATGCTCGTTGAATCTCTTGGCTACAATTTACTTTCAGTATCTAGACTTGCTGATTTCGGCTTCAATGTCCTATTTACTGAAGTAGATTGCCAAGTGTTTTGTAGAGATAA
Source organism: Triticum aestivum (assembly GCF_018294505.1). NCBI lineage: Eukaryota > Viridiplantae > Streptophyta > Magnoliopsida > Poales > Poaceae > Triticum > Triticum aestivum. The sequence goes on along the minus strand of NC_057801.1, from coordinate 586,161,692 downwards.
TCATAAAATGGTCTTTACCGGTGTACGTAGAGGTGATCTTTACATTGTTGATTTCACTAAAAAGGCTCAACCTAGAACTTGCTTAATTGCTAAATCCTCTAAAGACTGGTTATGGCATAGACGGCTAGGTCATGTTGGTATGCGAAACCTTGACAAGCTTATTAAACGAAATCATATCCTTGGTGTTAACGATGTCATATTTGATAAGGATAGACTTTGCAGCGCTTGTCAGGCAGGTAAACAGGTTGGAGGGAGGCATCTCGTGAAGAAAATCATGACCACAAGGAGGCCACTCGAGCTACTTCACATGGATCTTTTTGGTCCCAACGCTTACAAGAGTCTCGGTGGAAATTCTTTTGTTCTAGTTATAGTTGATGATTTTTCAAGATTTACGTGGGTGTTCTTTCTAGATGATAAATCGCAGGTCCAAAAGATCTTCAAAAACCTCGCTAGGAAGGCCTAGAATCAATTTGAAGTGAAGATCAAGAAGGTTCACAGCGACAACAGAACGGAGTTCAAGAATGCAAATGTGGACACCTTTCTTGATGAAGAAGGGATTTCACATGAGTTCTTGGCTACGTACACACCTCAACAAAATGGAGTTGTTGAGAGGAAGAACCGGACGCTCATCAAAATGGCAAGAACGATGCTTGATGAGTACAAGACGCCGAAGCACTTTTGGGCGGAAGCGGTTGAGACAGCTTGTCACGCAACAAATCGCTTGTATCTTCACAAGCTACTCGGCAAGACGATATACGAGCTTCTCACCGGTAACAAACCCCAAGTTGGATACTTTCGAGTATTCGGCTCAAAGTGCTACATTCTTGATAAGCATCGTCGTTCTAAATTTTCTCCTAAGTCTCATGAAGGTTTCCTACTTGGTTATGGCTCAAACTCTCACACTTACTGTGTCTACAATAATTTCACCCTAAAGGTTGAAGAGACGGTAGATGTGAAGTTTGATGAATCTAACAGCTCACAAGTAGACACTACAAAAAAAGACACATCCGTGGCATTTTGGGCCGAACGAAATTTTTTTCTGTCATACATATGACACTTCTATGACGATAATTATGACAAAACCCGGTATCATCATAGATGTGGTGGGATCCTACTTCTATGACAAAAAATCATGACAGAAAATGGGCTTTTCGTCCTGGGCGGGCCGGAGACGCAGCTGCATGACATTCTTTGGGCTGTCCATGATGGAAAAAAACCGTGGTAGAAGCGAGGGGGAGGAAAATTTCAGGGAGTTGCCGATAACGGTGGGAGGTCGGGGCCGAGCGATGCACGTTTCTCTCGTACACGTACGCGCGTGTGTGCGAGGCGTTGGCTCTAACTGAACCCGAGCGAGGCGTTGGGCTCTAACTGAACCCGGGCGATTGCACTGCAGGCTATGCGTTACTGAACCCGAGCGATCGATCGATGGCTGTTAACTGAACCCGATCGAGCGATTCCTTCGCTACTACTGCTAACTGAAGCCGATCGAT
>NC_057801.1:586143188-586159894 GCF_018294505.1 Triticum aestivum | reverse complement strand
GTGGCATTGCCTCTGGATGAACAGGACCCCGTGGTGTGGTGAAGGGCTGGATGAATAGTAGACGGTGGAGGGGTGCCCGTGGAGGGGTGGTTGAACAGGAACCCGTGGTGTGGAGGGCTGGATGAACAATAGACGGTGGAGGGGTGGGTGAACAGTAGCCGGTGGAGTAGCGCGCGGTGGAGGCAGGATGAACAGGAGCCCGTGGAGGCTGGAGGAGGTCAACGGTAGCCCGTGGAGGCTGGAGGAGGTCGACGGTGGAGATGAACAGTATCCCGTGGAGTCCCATTTTGCGGTACGCCACACCCCTCCCGATGAACAGGACCCCCATTTCGACCGTAGCGCTCCAACACAAGTCTGTTTCATCCGTTTTGCGGTACGCCACACCCCTCCCGATCAATAGGACCCCCATTTCGACCGTAGGAGGTCCGTTTCCTCCATTTTGCGGTACGCCACACCCCTCCCGATCAACAGGACCCCGTTCCGAATGTAGGAGGTCTGTTTCCTCCGTTTTGTGGTACGCCAGGCCTCGTTTCCATCACCTGTTCCGTCCAAGCCCTCCCGATGAACACGACCACGCATTCCGTTCCGACCCAGCCAGTTGGCTCCCATTGAACACGACGACGACGCTGTTTCTCTGTTCCGACCCAGCCATGTATGTATGCGCGAGTAGGCGTTCGAGACCCTGCTCATATGTATGTATGTGGCCGTATTTTCTTTCTTGCACCCTGGCCGCTGTACGTACGTGTACATGCTACGTGCGCGCCTCTACTACGACACGTGCGCGCCTCTACATCGACCAGTATGTACGTACACATTCGCGACCGGAATGACAACGCTACGTACGCTTCGACCAGGTGCGTCCCGACTGTCAGGCACTTCCTTGCCTGTGAAGATGTAGCTGGTGGGTCCCAGCAGTCAGGGGGGCGAATCAGTTTGTTTTTTTTGCCTGGACGCACTTCCTTGCGTGCGAATATGTAGCTGGTGGGTCCCAGCAGACAAGGGGGCGAATCTTTTTTTTTGCCTGGACGCACTCCTTGCGTGCGAAGGTGTACCTGGTGGGTCCCAGCAGTCAGGGGGGCGGATCGTTTTTTTTGCCCGGACGCACTTCCTTGCGTGCGAAGATGTAGCTGGTGGGTCCCAACAGTCAGGGGAAACATTTTTTTCATGAAATACAGTAGCCCGTCCGGTGGGTCCCAGCTGTCAGGTGGAGGAATCATTATTTTCCGCGTAATAAGGAGGCACTTCCTTGCTACGGCTGTGGACCCAGCTGTCAGCCTCTCAGTCCACGTCCGATGGAAGTCGTTCCTTGACCATGTTGACCACGCCGCGCGTAGAGCACCAGGGCGGTGGACGACGGCGAGGCCTAGGAAGGGGACGACGGGGAGCCGGGGAAGACGCGACAGTGGAAGCCCGCACGGAGAGGAGTACGAGGGTTCACTGGTTCGGCTGCGGTGTGAGGCTGCCGTCGCCGTAGGGCCTGGCCAGCGGTAGGAATAGTAGGGGGCGGTGAGGCCTCCGCGGCAGCACAGCCGGCCACGGGAGGCAGGAGCATGCGGCACGGCCGGCGCTACTTTGGGCTGCTGGAGTAAGAAGACCAGAGGTTGAAGAAGCACTACGGCCGTTTGATGGACATCATGCGGTCACTGGAGCTAGAATCGTTCATATTGACTAAAGTTGACAAAGGCCCCCATCCCAGTCAACTTAGTAGGCCCACAAGTCAGCCTCCCACCATGGTGGGTCCCAGCTAGCAGGGGAGTATTCATTTTTTTGTGCGTAATAAGGAGGCACTTCCGGTGGGTCCGAGCTAACAGCGGGGGGAACGTTTTTTTCGCGAAATACGCTGGCCCATCCGGTGGGTCCCAGCAGTCAAGGGGCAAATGTTTTTTTTGAAAAATAAGGTGGCCCATCTGGTGGGTCCCTGCTATCAGGTGGAGGAATAATTATTTTGAGCGTAATAAGGAGGCACTTCCTTGCGGCCGCCTGGACCCAGCTGTCAGCCTCTCCACGTACAGTACTCTTCCGATGGAAGTCAGTCGTTGACCATGTTGACCACGCCGCGCCGAGAGCACCAGGGCTGTGGTCTGGATGACGGTGAGGCCTAGGAAGGGGACGACGCGGAGCCGGGGAAGACGCAGAAGTGGAAGCCCCCGTGGAGAGGAGTACGAGGGTTCACTAGTTCGGCTGCGGTATGAGGCTGCCTCCGCTGCAGAATAACAGGGGGTGTGGGTGAGTAGAGGGATGGCCTGGCCAGCGGTGGGAGTAGTACGGGGCGGTGAGGCCTCCGCGGCATCACAGCCGGCCACGGGAGGCAGGAGCACGCGACACGACCGGCTTTGGGCGGCTGGAGCAAGAAGACGAGAGGTTGAACAAGCACTACGGCCGTTGGATGGACATCGTACGATCACTGCAGCTAGAATCGTTTATATTGACTAAGTTGAAAAAGCCCTTGCTACGCGTCAACTTAGTAGGCCCACAGCTCAGATTTGGCAGAGAACATATAGCCCATTTGCGATTTGTAAGAATGTACAACCAATTTTTTAATTCTAATGGAATTTACTATAGCCCATTTACAGTTTGTTAAAAGTACAGGCCAACTTCTAACTAAGACAACGATTAATAATTTCAAACAACCGCTCAAAACAGAATTCAAAAAAAATTCCCACATTTTGATGGGATCGCAAATATTTTTATCCGAAATTTCTAGTCAGGTTAAATATAATTTCAAAATAAAGTTGTATTACGTTAAAATCCAATGAAATATTGTGCGCGCAACAAGTAATGAAATAAAAATTTCCAAATTCCAAAAATAATATATTTTTTAAACTAACTACGTGTTTGGTGCATAGTAACTGCCCAGTTATTATAATTACATCCCATTTATTATTTCTTAAAGTCCATTTTCTTGTTAAGCCTAACACATACCTCCTAGGAAAGTTTGCAGCCTAGCGGGGCGGAGAATAACAAGTTGACCTAGATATTGTGTACAACTGTCGGCCTAGTTGCATTGCTGATGTTGAAAAAAGGCCTGTGTAGTACAGTACAACCTAACATGGTTACTCAGCCCACATTCATCGACGCCGGAAAGGCCCAAACAATGCTTCTGTACAACTTTTTTAAGTCACTGAGCTCAATTAATAACTTAAGAAAAAAGTTAGATTATAGTGGAACTTAATTAAAAGTTGTCACGAGCAAATAAATAATTCAACGGGTCCCACTTGTGCGTGTGCGTGCGTGTGTGTGTTTGTGTGAGAGAGAGAGAGAGATAGAGAGAGATAGAGAGAGAGACCCATCGGTTGATGCTCGTAAATACATCTTTCAGCCATATGCATTGCTGATGCTCAGTAAAAACTTGTATAGTTGACACAATCATATAGAACATCATAGCACACTGAACTTGCATACAAAAATTTCACGCAGGCGACACAATCAGGATGGAAGCAGTGGATCGCTACGGGAAGGGCTATGTTGAAACCAATGAAGTCGTACATAACAGTTCATCGTCTTTATAAATGATGGGGAAATATCTTGAATGTTGTGCAAAGAAAACAGACAGACAACACAATAAGTTCTGCTAGCACATTAAGTTGACGTACAACCCTTTCTAAAAAAAGTTCAGGTACAAAATTAGAACAGGTCACAATCAAATGTACTGGCATATCAATGCTTCAGACCCATAGCTCAGATTTAACTAGTAATATCTGACAAGATTCAGTTGTTACCTCAAATTAGAGCACATCCAGGCAGCCAGCCCTGCCTCTTCTCCCAAAGAAGCAGTGGCCTCCGCCGCGCGATGGAGTAGGCCCTGTGCCATCCATCGTTCCGAGCAACATGGGGAAAGTCTGACGTTGACTCCTGTAATGGATGTCGTCGACGGACCCTGGCACCAGCGGTGGCGGCAGGAATTCGATTGATGGATTGACCACTTCTTTGACATGCACGAACACTCGATACAGGTACATCCCTAACGTGGTCTGCGGCGGCCTTGGTGGCGACGAATAGTACAACCCTGGTTCCTGCACCGGTATCTCAACACCAATCACCTTCGGTATGGTGGATGGCTTCTTCATCCATGCCATAACCGTCAGAGCCCAGCTGTCTGGAGGAACAAACATACTTACGAGCTCACCTCCAAGGTCGTTGATAAGCTCGTTCATGGACTCGCTGTTCCAAGCACGTCGAGGCATGTCGTGGAAGGTAAGCTTTGTTAAAAACTCAAGCTCAGATGGCACCGAGCCCCATCCTGGGTGCCACCGATCAAAGCTCACCAGCGCGCCATCACAGAACAAATGCCAGGAAGATTTGAACACACAACTGCAGTCGAAAGTTGTCCGGAACCTGACGAAGAAATCAGCCGGTGGCGGACAGACTTTGACGAGCAAGTCACTTATTTGGATGCCGTGCGCAATGCCAAGAGCTTTGACAAGGTCGTCCGGCGAGACGGGAGGCCGGTCGCCGTTGATGGCTACCATCAGCACTTTGCCGGCAAACTGGTCGTCAAGCGCCGCCATGCCACTGTTGAGCGACAGCACGCAGCGACCGAAGGCAGGACGGACCTCAGGATCTCCGGCTCGGAGATCTGCGTTGACCGGCGACATGATAGTGCGCTTGAGTACAGGGAGTACAGGAGGGGTATTTGGGGGAACTGGAGCAGGAATTGAGATTCAAGAGGTGGGGGAGGGGCAGGAGACTGGGGATGAAAAGGTAGCATGCATTTCGAGCACGCGCCAATATGCTCTCAGCGCGCAAGTGCACGAAAACACCGGTGGCGCCCACATGTCGGCCTAAGAGTCCTTATTCTTTCTTTTTTGGAGAGCCCGACCTTTTTTTTCAGGATCTTTTGAGAGCCCGGCCTGAGAGTAATAATTGACCTGTTTGGCATTGCGTTACTACTCGGCCCACCTCACTGGCCCAAACAAGTGTACATCATCGAAAAGACAGTGAGCTCAAATTATATAACTTGAAGAAAGGAGATATACTCTGAACACTGGAGAATGGTGATGCCCTCATTTAGCCCACCAGTAGTTCGAGACAATAAACAGTTCGAAACAACGACATATACAACATTCAAACACTGACTAGTTACTACTAATGACATAAACAGCAAGACATGATAGTTCATAAGAAGTCTTGCTACACCACCAAAACACACCCATCTGCAGTGCTCAGACTCTCATGATCCAGACGAAATGACATTCTAAACAGAAGCAACTATTACATAGTAAGAGTGACATAGACGAGGATGACCAAATGACAAGGAATATGCATAACAAAAGAAAGAACTACCCATCCAGAACCAGCAGCAAAGACAACAAAGTCATTCGAAGAGATGATCCAACACCATCATAATTTGCAGCCCCGCTTCAGCGACCAGTGATCCGGAGACACCAGTACTCCACCCTTTCGATGCAACAACCCAATTACTTATCAACCTGAAGGCTTGAACCACATCACTGCCTGTCGTAATTGAGACATCCAAGGATCAAAGTTAATCTGGATGCCTTTGTCATTCTCACCTTCTTTTGGCTGCAGGCTGTATCGTTGACAATCAAGGGAGTTTGCTCCCGAACTCCTAGGGCTCGCCGTGTAGACACAATTTTCCATAGCAAACAGAGCCTCTCTGCAATCAAGGTCCTTGCCAACGGTGATCTCCTGGTTAATCGGATAATTGAGTCCGAGAAACAGAGAGTGTGAACCAAGGCTGTTTAGCTGCTTCCAACTAAAAAATCCTAAAGGCCCCAACAAGCTGGTATCCTGTTCATAGACGTAACAACCACTGTATGGATACTCACGTATTACACGGTGCTTGTATACAGTGGGATTTTTGCAATATAACTTTTCCGGCTAATGTGTCCGAATGATCATCAGTCTTTTGTCGTCGTCTGATCGAGCAAGGAACCAGTTGTGCTTCCCTGTTGTTGGCAAAGGTGGTGTGATTACAAAGGGTAGTAACTGTAGGGACACTGCATCATATCAAAAAGGACAGGCATTGTTATTGTAAGATCAGCATTGTTCAGAGTATGAGTAGGATAATGCAAGAAACAACATTGATATGTCCCTGTTGGAACTGGGAGGAAAATACAGGGAGATGTATACTGGGTTCGAAAATATAGAAGTGCCATGCATGGTTATACTCATGTTATCTCGCAATTGATTCTTCACAAGAAACTACCATGTCATGCATGTTATGTAATCATGTTCTGTCCTCACAAACAAATTCTTCAAGGTAACTAACAGACCATACATTGTTATATACTCGTGTTCTGTGGGCAAAAATTTTGTGAGGATATTATTCTAGACATTGATTGCTGAAGGGCAAATATAGGTATGTACACATGGTAAGCATTGCAGAATTTCACTACTTCCAAATATAGAGTTCTCCATATGCACATTTACTTCCCTAATGTATGGTTAGATGAAACCAACAGTGTGGTGCATGTTTCTACATCATGAAAATGAGGAAACTAACATGGCCATTGGTACACACTCATATTTAGTAGTAGTATATAGATTATTGTAAAATAAGGATAATATCCATATATTCCTAACCGTTTGATTATTCATGGTACAAATTGGCTGTAATGACATGGTCACAATCGCATGAATTAACTCTTTCCAAATATAGCTGATTTACGGCGTCTCTAATATATTGCCATAGTTCTACTCAAATTCTGCTCAAACAGGGATATGCCAATCATCACAAAAAGTCCAAACAGTGTCGTGGCATCATCATTAACATGAGACGGAAACAACTTACACGCGCCGTCCCAGCAATACGTGGTGCCATCTGCTTTGTTGATCGCGTAGATGATGCCATTGTGTTCAATAGCATCACAGAAGTGTGTATCAGCTTTGACGATGATCCAGTGCAAGCTGAGTTGTCTCCAGCTAAAGAAGGCACCGGCGTAAAGATAGGTGAGTCCGTGGTCGAACAAGGCAATTAGCTTGAAGTCTATGTAATTCGCATGTCGTGTGGGCACTTGGCAGATTACAATCTTCTGCAAAACAAGGTCCGTCCAACTGACGTAGTAATCTAGATGACTTGGACCGCGATGGTAATACTCTATATAATCCAACGGAGGAAGGATAATCTCATGGGAGGTCTGGAAGTTCAAGAGCAACAACTTTTTACCGTCTTCTCTGAAGGCAGCCATCCAGTGGGAGTTCATGCCAACCCAGTACATACCTGCCAAGAAGTTTTGGGCGATGGTGATCGGATCGATGTCGAGGGAAATGATGTACGGCGACACACTACATACCTGCAAAGAAGTTTCGGCTAATGGAGATCGGATTGAAGTCGAGGGGCATCATGCACGCCTCCGTATCATGGTGAGCCAATCTCGCAAGACCAAATAGCAGCAAGCAGGGTGTCTTGAAAAGCTTAGGCCTCGCTTCGACGATGGCCGTGTGCATGTCCCTCGAGCATGCAGCCAGCCGTAGGGCGGTCAACATATCCATACACGAACAACAGAGGTCGAGGATGTCACTGGGGAGATTGCTCCAATCACGGCTCATATGGATGCTACACGGTTCGCGTTCGGCCATGGTGGAGTTTGGAAGGGGGCTTGATTTACGGGGGAGAAGGATGTCGGTGCTGGAGCGGCTAGCGAGGGAATAGTGGTACTGGGGGAGGCGAGAGAGGCGACGATACACGGGGGCACAGTGAGATGGAGACGGAGACGGAGACGGAGAAGGAGAAGGAGATGGAGTGGTGCTATGGGAGCGGAGAGGGAGACGAGGCAAGGCGCCAATGTGCTGTACAGCGGCGGTGATAGACTACACAGTGCATAGGGTGAGGCTGACTTTGGTAACCCGAACTCACCGCCTCGCCTGGACTAGTGTCAGGCGCAGGGTGTTGTCACTTCACTGTGAGGACCGGATGAATAGTATTTTGACCATCAAGTGTACCACAGTTGTACTAATACTACTACTACTAGTAGGAACATGAGTACTCTAGTATTGTATAGCGGAAATAGGTCTCCCATGCTAGCATGCCTGTTCACTTCATCGTTCAGGTATCATCCATATTGCGAGTAGAACCAAATTCTCGTGCATGCCCAATCAATGCCTTGCCGTGATGCATGCAGTGGTCACTCTGGTGCATCAAGGACGGCATGCAGATCGTTCCACACTTGAGAAGAGGAAAAATGGAAAGGTAGAACGCGACAACAGAGGAAGAGAACGCTGGCTAACGAGGCTGGGAGGGGATCGAGCAGGAAGTTAATGCTCCACGCCTAAAGGTTTTGGGAAAACCTGATTTTCATAAGGTGACTTATACTCACCTAAACGGAGGGACTATTCCTTAACCAGAGAATGTTGTGTCTCCCACTCATGCGCTCAAAAAAAAAGCTACGACACATTTTTTTTATTTTTTGCATAGGTCCCACCTATCAGGAAGGATAGGCACATACACAAACAGGTACGACTCATCAGTCTACCCGCATAGACTTTTCGTTTAGTCTACCTAGCCGTCTAATCAATTGCCTGCACGCCACTTTCCCATTTACTTATCCATCGGGAACCGATTCTCCTCGGCTTCTTCACCTCCCCTTCGTCTTCATTTGCATCCAAACCCCACTGCGTTCACATTGTTTTAACCTCTTTAAATAATCATCTACTACTTCACTTAGACTAGCCATCTAATCCTAATTCACCAAACCATAGCCCTCCGTTCCAGCGGTTCCAAATGGCAAAAGAGATCGAGATGCAGGTTTTTAGCGTCCAACATGTCCTCGTCGAAGGCTCGATGCGCATAGTTGCCACCGTCACCGTCCACCCAAGGGTTGTTCGGCAGTGGATCAACAATGTATCGAACTCCCTCGAAAAGGTAGAGACGAGGGGTCATCGGTCTCGACGCAGAGTACACGGAGCGTGCCCCTAGGAAGATCCAGCGCGCCACCGTCCTTCAGCTGTGCCTCAAAGATGATGTTTTGGTGTACCACATCATACACTCGCCCTCCATACCAGTTGAGCTTCATGATTTCTTGTCTCGGGAGGTCGTATACTTCTGTGGGGCAGCCATCGAAGGGGACAAAGAGAAGCTGGAGCCGTACAACCTTGATTTGAAAAGCATCGCTGACCTACAAACCAGAATCAAAATTCCTGTAGAAGATTGTGCCAAACAGACACCATCCTTATTCGACGTAGCAAATTTTGGCTCGGTACAAATCTTCAAAAGGGTGATGAGACAGTGGCATTAAGGTCGTCTAGATGGGAGAATTATCCCTTGACGTACGAGCGGATAAAATATGCTGCCCTCGATGCCCGTGTGAGTTTCGAGATAGCTGCAAGGTCCAAAGAGCTTGTTGCGAAGCCGTCTCCCATAGAGAATGAGAAGAAGAAGAAGAAGAAGAAGAAGAAGAAGAAGAAAACGCTGCACCAGCAGGAGGGCATTATGGATGGATGAACTATTTCCTCTCTTGTAAAAAAATTATTCCCTCTCGGTGTATATTGATATAGATGGACTATTTAAATGGTGTGCATGTCTTTGGAACAGAGTAGTAGCGTGGGTCCGCTTGACTATAAGGAACTATTTATCCGCATATATAGCTTTCTCTGCTACTCCTTCCAGTGATTGGTATGTAGTGCATGTGTCCATAGACATGACAGCTTGTCCATGGAAGTTCAAATACAGCGACCATCACGTTTCATCTCGCGATTCCCACGACGCCTCTCCAACCCACGGCACCACGCCCCCCGACGTGTGCCTCACCCCTCTCGGCCGCACCAACCCTCTGCCTTTGTGTGCATGACATGTGGGCCACCTAAAATGCGGCGAGCATCAAGTTTCTACCACAGCCACCTGCGATTCCCACAACGCCACTCGAACCCATCAAACCACACGTCCCCCGACCTACGGCTCACCCCTCTTGGCCCCACTGCCCCTCTACCTTCGGGAGCATTACATGTGGACCAGTCACCTATCGGGTCCACATGTTATTGACTCAAAGGTAGGTGTAGTAAGGCGCTGAAGCTCAGTCCCGACGGCCCTAGGGCTTGTGGTGCTCCCGCAGCATGAACTCGTGCCAAACTCGAGATTTGTTTCTTTACTATACATGCACGCAACGATTTAATGGACATTGTAATCTCAACATGTGATGGGGAGCTCTAAATTTGAATTTGAAACTTATAAAATGAAAAGATTCAAAACAAATAAACTGGGAGAGAGGGAGTATATCGTAGGATGTGTCCCATACAAAATAAGTCCCCTGGTTTGTCACCGCGAAGATGCGGTTAGAAAGGAGCACAACATCTTCCTACTCGTACGACAATAAATCGGCCGCAGACAGCATGGTCTGCATTTGACCGCCATGTGCAAGGTTCGTGCTATCTTATTCAATCTCACCGTGGTTCCATCATACCAATTCATGCGGTGGCCCGTTGCATGGCTGATCCCAATGTTGGACAAAGGTTCTACGAGAATGGTGTCACCGCTGTAAATGTTGTGCAAATTGATGTTGGTACCCTCCCGTACATATGCAAGCCAATCTTCACTCGCACCGAGCCTAGCCTGTGCAACAGTGGGCAGGGGGAGAATTAGGAAATGGACACAGAAGTAGTCTTTAGAATGCATTTACTACGTGATCAAACTCATCTTACCTGCTCATCGGAGGAAATTTGAGTGCCCCTCAACGTCGGCATCTCAAGGGGCGTCAACTTGCAACTATGGCTACGCCGCGCTGGAGAGAGCCCCAAGGAAACATCCTCGTGCGTTCCACGGAACATCAAGATGCATTTGTATGAGTAGTTTATCTTGTGAGAGAAAAGGATGAACGAGGGAAGGCCTATAGAGATAGAGATGGACACTACTACTACCAATGTGCTGGCCCATGCGTTGCAATGGATCCAAACTAGTAGAATAATACTTGTTCACGTGCTTGAAATATAAACACTCTAGTTTTGATATACATGTGTCAGCAGACATGACAACTTGTCCATGGAAGTTGAACCACGGCGACCATCACGTTTCTTATTTCTACCACTGCCACACCCACACGCGATTCCCACGACGCCGCTCCAACCCACAGCACGACGTCCCCCGACGTGGACATGGATCCTCTGACGTGGCTATCACTGCCTTGCCCTGCCTTTCCTTCGCTGACTGGTGGGACCCATGCTTATGGGTCCCACATGTCAGTGACAGAATGGTAGGATTGTTCGCGTCAGGGGATCCTCATCCCCCCGAGAGGGAAATGTAACTCCTGCGGCAGGCCTTGTGGTGCTCCCGCAGTATGAGCTCGTGCCAAAACTGGAATTTGTTTCTTACTACTACCAACTAGTACTTGTAAGGTACACGTGCATTTGCACACATGAGATTCTGGTGGTTTGTGCATTATGCTTCTACATGTGGAGTTTTCTAGATTCTAACATGTGGCAAAATCTGGTGGAATGTAAGGTTAGGCAATTTTGATTAACTTAGGTGAGTGTTTGGTTCAAGCCACACCTTAGGCAAGCCACACTAAGGCCCCACATGACATACACACAAAAAATGTGGCAAGATTCCCTTAGGATTGCCAACTTGTGGCTCTCATTTTGAAGAACTAATAACTTTGCCTAAGCTTAGTTGTGGCAAAGTTAGTCATGAATTAAGCTCAACCATGGAGTCTTATAGATTATACATGTGGCAGAATCTGGTGGATGATTTAATACGGCCAGTACTGCTCAGATTTGCCATCTTTGTACCGTTGGATTGGCTTCATCCAACGACCAACTTTCAAAGTTTTTCACACACTATATAGGGGGTATAGATATAGATGTGCCGGTCCGTTGCAATGGATCCAAAGTATATCTATTTAGTGGAGTGCACTCTAAACACATTATCTATTTATTTTTCTCTAACCTTCCATAGCCATGCAACCAAGCCACATAAGCTTCATGGGTGCCCCCCACATCATATTATTCATACTACGTTCATTGAAAAAAAGATAAATCACCCAAAACAAGATCTTCCCGTTTTTTGTTCCTACGATGTTGTGTCGTGCACGTACCTACTAGTTGTATAGTGGTAGCACTAGTAATATAGTATTAGGAGTACAAACTTGGTACTAGTAGGAGTAGTACTAGTACGGAATGCTCCTACTCTATCAACGAGCCCCGTTTGACAAAAAATTTGTTGGCTTCCGTGCTACAACTAGATCTTCCCCTTGTTCATGTTTTCCAACTCAGCGGCGGGCGGGGTGTCGGTTTGCTCAACGGTGGTCCCACATGAAAGTGAAAATGCTAGGCAACACGCCTTCCCTAAGCTATGTGTCGTGCCGGACGGGCCGTGTTGTACTCCCGATTCCCGGGCGTGTGGGGGTGCGACGCGAATGCGGCAGGCCTTTTCCTTTTGCTAGCAATGTGCCCGTGCATTACGACAGATCCATAGTAGTAGAATAGTAGTATTTGTTCACAAACTTGAAAGAAATCACTATTGTTTTGATATACTCCTAATATATTACTCCCTCCGTACCTAAATATTTGTCTTTTTTGAGATTTCAAATGGACTATCACATACGGATTATATAGACATATTCTAGTGTTTCTAGCAAGAAGCCCGCGCGTTGCATGAAGTTGATGGAAAAGGTAAGCACAACTTATAAATTGACGGATGGAGTACTAGTTAAAGTGATGCATATAATTAAGCAAAGGGACCGCACATGTCGGTATTGACTGGAACGAGAATGCAACAGAACAATAAGAATTAAGGCCACGATAATGCGATCATAGTGGAGGTTACAGAAGGCAAGAAGAAAGATGGATCCAGGAACGTACGACCTCCTCCTCCTCAACTTAGTGCGCCGGGCCACCGTCTGGCGGCTAAGGAGCGGCGGCTTTTGTGGCGAGGTCGAGGTGCTTCTCAGCAAAGGCACCCAAGGCTTCCAGCCGGTTGAGGAAGGCCAACGTCGTAGCGTCCTCACTGGCCTTGTAGATACCTATGTACACGATTTTCTCGTACACGTGGATGTGTAGGTCGACGAATTCTTGCAGGGCGTGGCGCCTCGCGGCGAGCGCGACCTCCAGGTGGACATTCTTCGTGGCATCAGCGGGCAGTCGCAGGGCCACTAGTGCTTGAAAGAGGTTCCGGCCATGGAGGCTGATTAGGGTGGCAGGCAATGAGGAGCCCGGGCGCGCGGGCTGGAGGAGTACGGCAATGTCATCTGCGGGCTTCTTGAGGACGGTGAACTTGTTGCTGGTGGCAACGATCATCTGGTCCAACTGAGAGTCGTAGTTGGCGTCGACGGCGGCCATCCACCAACCGGTCTCCAACACCGTCTGGAGACGATCCTCGATGCCATGCCGCAGGCCGGCGTCATGGACCATCTGGCGCAGCCGCTGGCCGCTCACGCGCATCGCCGCCATGGGTCAGGAGTGAGCTCTTTTGTTCTTAGTGTAGGTGCTTAGGTGCGTATGATGTGGTAGATGCATTGGAATGGAGGGGCGCCTTTATATGAGGGCAATGAGGGCAAACTGCGTTGCATTCACATCATGCAGCCTCTTTTCCCGGGCCTCCTCCCATTACTTCCCTCATGCATTAATTGAAGGAGGATGCATTGGCCGTTCAACATATCGGGAACCGCTACTCCCTCCCTCGTCTGCATTAAAGCCGTATCGGGAACTGCGTCGCCCGCTGTCAAATCGAATACTCCCTCCGTCTAGGTGAGTATTAAGTCATCTTACGAAACCAAATAGTAAACACATAGGCGTGGTGCATTAACTCTGACGTTGTTTCTTATTTTTTGACATAAATAGAGGAATCAACCAAGAAGATATGTGGGGCTTGTATGCTTTTAATGACTTGAGACTATCAAACATGACATGCAGTGGTCAGTGCACAAGAACAAATACAACCCACATCAGCGCACACACACACACATCTTATAGCATCACATCCAATGGCTATAAAAGATGAATGAGACCAAATTATATCTCATCTAGATGAGTTCTAGCAAAACTGTATTAATAATACTTAGTACTCCTGCGCCATGTATCATATATTAGTATCATGTAGTACTTTATTTATTGCCATGTATGACACATAGTTCACGAGCGCTCTCTATACGTACCACCTTTTTTTCAATTTCAAGTTTTGCTCCATGGCGCAATCCATTGATACTACTACTGTACAAAAGTGGAGTATATACATTTTTTAAAAGGCTAGAGGGCGGGGCAGTCTAGCTCGATCGGTTTCACGAGAAGCGAGGGCCTTTGTGATTTGACAGCTCATTACTGCTGTCAAATCGAATAGTACTGCGCCACCCACTGCATGCCCGATGCCTCCATTAAACCCCTCCGTTAAACTCGCATGCAAACCGAGAATCCTACTCCAGCCACACGTCCGTTCATGAGCGGGCCGGAATTAAACGTAATACCGGCCGAGCTCCTCCCGTCCGCCCTCAGTTTAAACGAGGCCAGACGCCGGCCAAGCTCCTACCGTCTGCCCTCTATTTACACGAGGCCAGTCAGACAGCGGGCAAGAATCGTACCCCTCCGCCGCTCCCCCATCTCCTCCTTCACCATTATCTCCACTCTTCCGAATGGCTTCCGATGAGCCGTTCTCTGGCATATTACCCGGCTGGGTGGCCCGCCAAGCCCTCCGGATACGGGCGAGGCCGCTCGGTGCTTCACCAACCTCGCTTGGCCCAACAGAGCTAGTTGCTGCCCCAAGCAGACGCGTGGTTCAGCAACTCGCCGCTCCAGTTCAGCTCGATGAGGAGTGGCAAGTTGCTCCACGCCGGCACTGCGGCGAGCACGCCGGTACGGGCGCTGTCGCTGCCGCGTCGTACCGCGCCACCAGTGTCTACGGTGGCCGCGCCTCCCGTGTCTGTGGGCGCGCCTCCCGTGCCTGCGGCAGCGCCATGCAGGTCGAGACAGAAGCCGGGTGCGTGGAGAGCGACGAGTCAGTGGCCAGCTTCTCCGTGTCCGCCGCCATCATCGAGGAGAAGTAGAACACGGGAGGCCGCCGCCACTTGGGACCCATGAAGGCCACTGCCGAGGCAACGACCGCGGATTCTGGTGGTTTCTTTGCTGCTTCGTCTCTTCCGAGGACCTTCGTCGACCCCGCAAGTGTCTGACGGACATGAGGAAGAAAAAGGGATCCGCGAGCGGCCATTTAGAACTAAAATAAGTCTAGATACATCCATTTCTAGGACAAGTATTTCCGGATGGAGGGAGTATTAATTATACAAGAGAGCCGGATTGGCACCTCTTAGTTCATGTAAATGTAATGAAATCCATCATGTTTATATGAAGATCCGGCTTTTTTATACGAAATCCTTCATGCTTATATGAAATCAGTCCGTGTTTGCACGAATTTCATCTGGTTGGTTAGAGTTGTAAAAATGTATGCCGCTAGTGTTTGATGTCATCCTCGGCGGAAGGAAGCGGGAGGAAATTTGCCGGCTGCCGTTGGAGATGCTCTTTATGCTGGAAATAATAGAGTGACATCCAATCCATTTGAGTTAATTGCGTGTATGATTGTCCCTCTATAAAAAGTTAATTGCATGTATAGTGTACAGTGACTTGCAGGGTGGCTACAGCTTCGTACAGAAAGTTAAAAAGAAACAAGTCCATCCTTAATCTTGTATTCTAAGTACTCTGTGGGTTCCACTATCAGTACAGTAGCGAAAGAAGTATATATTAAATAAGTAGAGTAATATATAATATAAAAATCTAAAGTTAAAAGACAGAATTCAAACTCATGTCATCGCATTGCGACCATCCGGCGCTAACCAGCCCAGCACATTTTTGTTGTATACCATGCTAGAGATATATCTCCATGTATACTCTTATATATATACTCCATTCGTTCCTAAATATTTGTCTTTTTCAAATTTCAAATGGACTACCACATACGGATGTGTATGTAGACATATTTTAGAGTGTAGATTCACTCATTTTGCTACGTATGTCTTTTCAGGAAGGGGTCAGATTTGTCCTTGATTTATTTATGAGGTATCCAGATGGCACTGCACTGCCAAGAAAAGAGGGTAACATCAAAATTATGGACTACTTTTTTGAGTATGTTGGTAAGGTCCGGTCATAGTCACTTGTTGAAATCTCTAAAAAGAAAAATACTCCCTCCGTCCGGAAATACTTGTCATCAAAATGGATAAAAGGAAATGTATCTAGAAGTATTTTAGTTTTAGATACATCTCTTTTTATCCATTTTGATGACAAGTATTTTCACACGGAGGGAGTAGAAAACAGAGTTGGTGATGATGGTGTGCGTGCCATCCTGCAATATAGGCCGTCGGATTTATATCTAACGGATAGGAAAGAAACTATGGCAATTTTGCAAAAATATACCCACACGTCTCTCCACGTTCGCAAATATGGCCTTCCATCATTCATCCTTTTCTCTCACAAGATAAACTACTCATACAAATGCATCTTGATGTTCAGTGCAATGCATGGGTAGCTAGCTAATTTCTTTTAAAATAGTTGCTGCTATAATTGGGTTGAAGTGATGTATTTTATGTCTGCCCCGAATGATTTCAGATTCACTAGTAGTAACAAAGAAAAGGTTTCCTTGTTAATTAACAGAAAACAGGGTGAAAAATATCACATGAGGCCAGTAAAAACAAAGCACACTGGGTTCAGCGTCATCGTCACTACAGCTGTGCGCGCGCGAGAAGTCTACATATCGAGGGGGCTACCGAGCGAGGCACCGAGACGAAATGTTTGAGAGAGAAACCAATTGACAGATTATGATCAGATCGAGTTGTCAC